>NC_133326.1:715507217-715807217 GCF_042186555.1 Aquarana catesbeiana
AAAATGGTGGGTTTATGAGACCGCTAAACACAATCCTTTTATATTTATGGTAAAAGAGGTTTTTTTGAGTAACCTGTCAGGTTTTCTGGATTTTATGATGTCAGGAGATAGTTTTCAGAAGCAAAACTCACTTCTTGTCCTGTTATTCTATAGAATTCTCTTAACCCATTCCGAGGGCTGGGCAGTTCTCTACGACAGTGGTCTTCAACTCCTGTCCTCGGGGCCCACTAACATTGCCAGGTTTTATGTATTGCCTTGGGGGAGATGCAGACCAGAATACTGCAATCACTGAGCAGCAAATTATATCACCTGTGATGGATTTCAGTTATTTGCTGCTCAGTGATTGCAGTATTCTAGTCTGCATCTCCCCCAAGGTAATACATAAAACCTGGCCTGTTAGCGGGCCCCGAGGACAGGGTTGATAACCACTGCTCTACGATGGAGGGCGGAGCTGATTTGATGACCTAGTCGCATTTTATTTTTTTATTTTTTTTTTTGGTGCATCGTTGTATGCGATTGCTTTGCTCTGCAGTGATGCCCCGTAGGGGGTGGATCCATGACGCCCTGCGCTCACAGGAAGTCCTCGGTTTTTCTAGGTTGAATGACGGTGGGCGTCATTCATCTGAGAATACTGAGGACATCATGTGGCAGAGAAGAGGTACTGCAGGGGAGTGCAGTTATGCAGCCAGACCTGATTATTTTTTTATTTTTTTTTTTTTTTCACCACAACCCTTGCTTGGGGTGGCTTCTTCTTTCTTCTCTCTCTTCTTTCTTCTTTCTTCTTTCTTCTCTTTCTTCTTTATTCTTTCTTTCAATTTTTACATCTTAGCCTGGAGTTGGGCTTTAAACATTATCCCGCATTATTTACTTAACTGACCTTTTTCATATGTGCATCTAAAAAAAAAAAAAAAAAAAAAATCCCAGTAAACTCTCTGCTAATACAGAACACGAACGTCCCAGTCTCTTTACAGTCGCCTCTTGCACAGATAATGGCCATTTTATAATTGGTGGAATTGACACTTCTGCAGTCCTTCTTCCCTTTTTTTTTTTTCTTTTGTGTTACTATGGCATACCGACTTTTGTTGGCCTGTTTGTTCAGCTGCTTTGGGCTTTTTGGTCATATTGCTGCCACCAGATTTATGGAGGGGTTAAAGCTTGGTTCACACTGCTGTGACTCAATTCTCGTGCGACTTGAGGAGTCTATGACGCAAGTTGCATGAAAGTCGCAGCCAAGTAGTGCAGAAACTTTTTTTTTTTTTTTTTTTTATTGCATTGATTGAAGCGGCCGCAGTACAGATAAATGGGTTTTTCAATTGTCATGCGACTTTTAAGTCACAGCACTGATCCAACTGAGTATTTATAGACCAACGTTTCACAGATTTATTAAATGCCCTCTGTCTGCAAATGAGATACTTTGCACCACCCTAAGCCCATGAAAAAAATGATAGAGAAGAGAGAGAGAGAGATCTCTCTCTATCTCTCTATCTATCTCTCTATCTATTTTTTTTTTTTAATGATATCTCTGTATAATACTACAGACAGAAATATAATTATATATAATTATTTTTTATATACATTTGTCTGTGAGATGGATATATATCTATATCACTCACACTCTCTCACTCACACACACACTACAGACAGAGATACCATCATTAAAAATATATATTTTTTTTGACAGGTAGATATAAAAAGGTTTTAATGATTATCTTATCTTATCTTATCTTATCTTATCTTATCTTATCTTATCTTATCTTATCTTATCTTATCTTATCTTATCTTATCTTAATCTTATCTTATCCATCTAATCTTAATCTTATCTTATCTATCTAATCTTAATCTTATCTTATCTATCTAATCTTAATCTTATCTTATCTATCTAATCTTAATCTTATCTTATCTATCTAATCTTAATCTTATCTTATCTATCTAATCTTAATCTTATCTTATCTATCTAATCTTAATCTTATCTTATCTATCTAATCTTAATCTTATCTTATCTATCTAATCTTAATCTTATCTTATCTATCTAATCTTAATCTTATCTTATCTATCTAATCTTAATCTTATCTTATCTATCTAATCTTAATCTTATCTTATCTATCTAATCTTAATCTTATCTTATCTATCTAATCTTATCTAGAGATATCACTTTAAGCATTTTATAAGGCTGAGCAATTTCACAAGGAGGTCGGTAGCAGCATTTGATGATTTTTATTTTTTCTTTCACCTTGGGTTTAGCTGCAGCCGTATAAATACAAGTCCCAGTGTAGCGGAGACTCGGACTTCCTCTTCTCAGGTCTTGTGTGGTGTATCTGTATGGATTGTTACTGTCTTGCTTTTGTTTTGGCCCTTGCAGCTCCAGGGTCTGGGGACCCGCATTACCCTGCTCGGAATGGGGGGCGGCGGTGGTGGTGGAAACTGGCCGAGACCATCCCGCAGGAGAGTCGCCGATGAAGAGAGAACGATATTGGGTGAACAGGATGTGGGGGCTGGGCACCCGGTCCAGAATGGAGTAGGTAAGTGGCTACCTCCTTCTTCTAGCGCCAGTTCAGATTTACATACAAGTGAATGAGTTGTGTAGCTCTAAATGGGAGATTCAATTAGAGAGAGTCTGAGAGCAAACAGTTTGTGCAACTATATATGGCTGGTCTTCTAGGAGAACACCCCCCACCCCACCAAAAAAAACCCCTATGGTGTGTCTGCTGGTGTATTGGTGCTGTTATTTGGCTTTCACTGAGGTGGTTACAGAGTCTCTTAAGCTTTGGAATGCACTTCTTCAGCATGAGGTTCAGCATTGGTAATAGAATTTGTTTAAAAAATTTACAGGTTTTCTCTCATCTAATTACAGTATGGGAAGCTTCCGATCCTGATACTGACCCGTCTGTCCTTATAGGTTCAGAAAGGACATTTTTTCCCCCACCCAGGGACACACAAATTGGCCTGACTGATCAGAGCAGGGCTCTGCTAGTAGGGGGTACTGACCATTGGGTCAGCAAAGGGGCCCGGACAGTCAGGTAGGCTGTATGGGGCCCTCATGGTTTTTAATGGCAGCCCTACAGTTTCAGTAAAAATGGGAGCTGAGCTTGTATAGGCAGGACATGTCATTACCGAGCGTGACCAGAAGAGGGAGCAGGAAGTATGCTGATGCATAAAGTTCTATTTAAAGCGGAGCTCCGCCCATCCCTGCAAAAATTTTAAAGTAGGCAGCTACATATACTGCAGCTGCTGACTTTTTATAATCGGACACTCACCTGTCCTGGAATCCAGCGATGTCGGCATCACAGCTGATGTTTCCATCAGCTGTTGAGTGCATGCTGCCGCCATTGCGGGTAAGGGAACCCGGCAATGTAGCCTTTCAGCTTCACGCCGGGAACCTTACTGAGCATGTGCGAGGCTCTGCTCCTTTCTTCTACTGGCCCGGTGGCAGGGGGGGGGAGCCAAGCGGTGACATCATGGGCCGCGGCCCAGACTCCTGGAAGTGGCAACAGGATAACCTGTCAGACAGGTACCAAATGTGGCACCCAAGGGGGAGGGGACAAATCACCAGAAGTTCCACTTTTGGGTGAAACTCCGCTTTAATAATATGAGGGTCACGTCTTGGTGATATGTAATACAAGGGTCAGGGCTTAACCCTCTTTTTAAAGTTAGATGTAACATGAGGGTCACAACTAAACCCTCCCATAGAGTTTTATGTAATCTGAGGGTCATATCTGAACCCCCGTTGAGTTATAATTCTATGGGGGTTCAGATGTGACCCTGAGATTATATATACAACTCTATGAGGGTTCAGATGTGACCCTCAGATAAAAATATATATAAGTTATTATTAATAGTGTGTGTGTGTGTGTGTGTGTGTGTGTGTGTGTGTGTGTGTGTGTGTGTGTATATGTATGTATATGTATGTATATGTATGTATGTATATGTATATGTATATATATATATATATATATATATATATATATATATATATATATATATATATATATATATATATATATAATTATATCTCTCTATTATATATAATAATTGGGGTGATTAAATTTAAGTAGCAGGTGCATTGGAGGCATGTTGGCAATTGTTTCCACTAGATTTTAGTTAGGGGGTATCAGAGTTAAGGGGGCTGAAAACAAATTGCACGCCACACTTTTCTGATTATTTTGTAAAAAAAAAAATTGAAAACCGTTTATCATTTACCTTCCACTTTGTGTTCGTCTATCACATAAAATCCTAATAAAATAAAGTTCCGTTTTTGGTTGTAACATGAGAAAATGTGAAAAATGTCAAGGGGTATGAATACTTTTTTCAAGGCGCTGTATTATTTGAGGGTCACAAAGAGGAACCCCCAAAGAGTTATTTGTACTTTTATATGATGGTCAAATCTGAACCCCCGTAGTTATAGAATATGGGGGTCACATCCGAACCCCCATCACATTACATAAAATGGGTGCCCACTACAAATCGATATATCTATTCATATTTCTCTTCCAGATGATGGATCAAAGACCGCACCACACAAGAACCACAGCCAGTCCAACTCCGGAGACACAGCCAGCCAACCGCAGAACAGACAGATTGGTGAGTGTGAAGAAGAGCTTACAGTCTAATAGGGGTCCTGCTCAATAATCACCTTTTTTAATGGGGAACAGGAGATATGAGGGTCCTGTTCATTACATCGAGTAGGAAACTGGGTATGAGGGTCCGGATCATTACACCTTGCATCTACTAGAGGAGAGGAGATATGAAGCCACGTTCATTATTTATTTATTTATTTTGTTCCCTCTACAACTCAGATGACACCTCACCAACAGATTCTGTGACGCCAAAGAAAGACGCCAGAGCGAGACGCTCAAGGGGCAGCAACACAAAAGTAAGTGACCCCTGATGTGTAAACCCCTTACAGTCTGATTGTACAATCTCTTGTTAGATTTACAAACAGTCCTACAGAACTGATCATTTTTATATCCACTCTGGTGGGTGGCCCTCACTCTACATAGTTATTGGGCAGCGTAATTGTATTGACCTTGTACAGTGTGGCAGGCTTTAGGCTTCAAATGCATGAACTGTAAAAATCTTATTTGGTACAAGATAGGTCAGGTAGACATCCTTTCTCTTGAGTTCTACCCCTAAGCCCCAGTAGGAGGCGAAATGCATCAGCCAGGAGCTGGATGCAGCGTCCTCTACAGTGCTGGAACAATAAAGTTGGAACAGCTTTGTGCAGTTTGGTATTTGGACTCGTACTATCTATTTATCCATCGCCGGGTGACTCCCACGCTCTCATACCTACACCCACCTCCCCCCCCCCCCCCCTCAGTTTTTTTTTTTTTTTTTTTTTCTTCTTGTTTTCCCTCTATTGTCGCACTCTATTGTCCAAATGCTTACAAGAGCACCATTTTCGAATAGTACATGGGCTCTCCAAAAATAGCTCCTGGAGTCCACAGCTGCAGATGCCATTGGTCAATGCCGTATCTCCTCGTCTACCTCTAGTGCCCACACTCTACTGTCCAAATGCTCGTGGGAGCACCATGTGTAATCAGAACATGGGCTCACCCAAAATGGCTCCAGTAGTCCACAGCTGCAGACACTTTTTTTTTTTTTTTTTTTTTCCTTTTGGTCTATTCTCTCTTCTTCCGCCTAGTGCCACATTCTATTGAGAGAAAAACTCACCCAAGCTTAACCGCTATATAGTATAGTTGGTGTGTAGAGTAGTCCATGCTCTGGCTAATTAAGCTCGCAAAAGATCCATAGAAAGTACAAGCCGGCAACTCGAAAGCTTCTCCATAGAAAATATTTATTTAGGCATTACAGCATCATCCAAAAATACTGACGCGTTTCGGCCTTAGGCCTTCATCAAAAGCATAAATTTTATGCTTTTGATGAAGGCCTAAGGCCGAAACGCATCAGAATTTTTGGATGATGCTGTAATGCTTAAATATTTTCTATGGAGAAGCTGTCGCGTTGCCAGCCTGTACTTTCTATTGGATGAAAACTCTAAGCATTTGTGAAAAAAAAAAAAAAAAAAAAAAAAAAAAAGATACTGCTCTGCCCAAGGTACATGTTCACCAGCCACTCGGTCCCAGGTGTCTGTGTTCCCATGTTGGCTCTTCCTGGTCACATGATTCGTGCGGTGGATAAAGGAAAAGAGCTGCACTATTGACTTCAATCAGTCTACTGGTACACGACTAATCCACCTCAGCTCCTCTTTATGGCGTGTGGATTCACTGTTATCTATTTGAATACCAGGCGACTCTTGGGCTCTCATACCTTCACCCCTTCCCTTCCAAAAAAATTTTTTTCCATTGTTTTTCCCCTCTAGTCCCAGACTGTACTGTTCAAATGCTCGCAAGAGCACTATGCTCCCATTAGAACATGAGCTCTCCCAAAATGGCCACCGGAGTACACAACTGCAGCTGCCCTTGGTCAATGCACTGGCTCCTCTACTTCCCTTCAGTGTCGCACTCTACTGTCCAATAGCTTGCAAGCGCACTATGTTCAACATGGGCTCCCCCTTGGTTTGTGCTCTGGCTCCTCTTCTTCCCTCTAGTGCCACACTCTGTTAAAATGCTCATGGGGGCACTGTGTGGGGGAGGGAACATGGGCTCACCCAAAATGGCCCCTGGAATCCACCACTACGGACACCTTTTTGGTCTATTCTCTTCCTCCTAGTGCCACATTCTGTTGGACAAAAACTGTAAGCGATGTGGGAAAAAAAAAAAAAAACTGGTCCCATCTCAGGATTTTCCTGGCCACATGATTCATGCAATAAATGAAGGAAAAGTGCCCCACTCGCAATTTTCTTCTTAATCTATCACCCGGTACATGGCCAATTAACCCAAGCTCCTCTTATGATGTGTGGACTTGGGTTCTCCTACTCATACCTACTACACTCTTTCTTCGAAAATTTTTTTTTTTTTTTATGTGGCCAAGCTCTGGATAAGGTTCGATTCACACTGCCGACACCCATCAAGTGCAATTGGAACCATTCTATTCAATGTGACTCAAGTGTCGTTCCGACTTAGAAAAAGGTCCCTGCACTACTTGGAGGGGGGGGGCGCGACTTCAGAATGACTTGTATTGACTTGTGTTAATGAAGTCACGTTGTGCCGCACGGCTTCAAAGTTGCGCCGGTGTTTCAGTTGCTGTTTTGGTGGGAACGTAGGAGTTTAAAAAAAAAAAAAAAAAAAAAACACCCATAAAAGTATACCTAAATAATTGCCAGAACTGGATCGTCTACTATGTACAAGAGATTATATTAACCACTAGGGGGCACTGTGCTACCAAGCGATGTTTTATAATATATGTTCTTCAATTCCAGGAGATTACTGGATAACCGAAATATACATGACCTGCAAGAAGCTGCCACAACGACCGGACTGACCTCAACTGTATCTACTACCCGTGTACAGTTCTCTGCATACACACAATAAACCGTGAGCCTTTCGACTCCTTGTCTTATATATACAATTATTATCTATGCACATCCAATACACCGAGAGCCTCCCGACTCCATGTCCTAAATGTACAATTCTCTGTATACCACCAATGCATCAAATAAACCCGAGTGCCGCCGACTTTGTGTCCTTTATTGTACAATTCTCTATGAACATCCAATACACCGAAATAAATCGAGAGCACTCTAACTTCTGAATAAACCGAGAGCTCTCTTGTGTCTACCATGTACAATTCTCCATATACAACCAATACACCAAATAAACAGAGAGCCCTCCGACTTCCATATACACAGTATCTCACAAAAGTGAGTACACCCCTCACATTTTTGTAAATGTTTTATAATATCTTTTCATGTGACAACACTGAAGAAATGCCTGATGAAGGGCTCCTGCTTGGCTCCGAAACGTCGCTTCTATTTATTTTTTTTGACACTATGATAAAAATTTTGGAGAGCCGGGTGTGCCGGTGACACTTCCTTCTCAACACTGAAGAAATGACACAATGTAAAGTAGTGAGTGTACAGCTTGTATAACAGTGTAAATTTGCTGTCCCCTCAAAATAACTCAACACACAGCCATTAATGTCTAAACCGCTGGCAACAAAAGTGAGTACACCCCTAAGTGAAAATGTCCAAATTGGGCCCAAAGTGTCAATATTTTGTGTGGCCACCATTATTTTCCAGCACTGCCTTAACCCTCTTGGGCATGGAGTTCACCAGAGCTTCACAGGTTGCCACTGGAGTCCTCTTCCCCTCCTCCATGACGACATCACAGAGCTGGTGGATGTTGGAGACTTTGCGCTCCTCCACCTTCCGTTTGAGGATGCCCCACAGATGCTCAATAGGATTTAGGTCTGGAGACATGCTTGGCCAGTCCATCACCTTTACCCTCAGCTTCTTTAGCAAGGCAGTGGTCATCTTGAAGGTGTGTTTGGGTTCGTTATGTTGGAATACTGCTCTGCGGTCCAGTCTCTGAAGGGAGGGGATCATGCTCTGCTTCAGTATGTCGCAGTACATGTTGGCATTCATGGTTCCCTCAATGATCTGTAGCTCCCCAGTGCCGGCAGCACTCATGCAGCCCCAGACCATGACACTCCCACCACCATGCTTGACTGTAGACAAGACACACTTGTCTTTTTACTCCTCACCTGGTTGCCCCCACACACGCTTGTCACCATGTGAACCAAATAAGTTTATCTTGGTCTCATCAGACCAGAGGACATGGTTCCAGTAATCCATGTCCTTAGTCTGCTTGTCTTCAGCAAACTGTTTGCGGACTTTCTTGTGCATCATCTTTTAGAAGAGGCTTCCTTCTGGGACGACAGCCATGCAGACCAATTTGATGCAGTGTGTGGGGTATGGTCTGAGCACTGACAGGCTGACCCCCCACCCCTTCAACCTCTGCAGCAATGCTGGCAGCACTCATACATCTATTTCCCAAAGACAACCTCTGGATATGACGCTGAGCACGTGACCTCAACTTCTTTGGTTGACCATGGCGAGGCCTGTTCTGAGTGGAAACTGTCCTGGTAAACCGCTGTATGGTCTTGGCCACCGTGCTGCAGCTCATTTTCAGGGTCTTGGCAATCTTCCTATAGCCTAGGCCAGTGATGGCGAACCTATGGCACGCTTGCCACAGCCGGCACGCCAAGCCCTCCCTGTGGGCACGTGAGAAAATCCTGTATCTCTGAGAAAATCCTGTATCTCGTGCACAGCTCCTCTCCCCATAGAACTACATCTCCCACAAGTCTCTGGGGCCAGGGGTGATGTGTCTAGGATGGGCGTGGACTAGATGAAGGGTTGCTCCGGGTTTGGATGGCAGGCGGAACATTGTGGTGGAGATTGAGCCAATGGGGGGGGGGGGGGGGGGAGGGCGTGTCTAGGATGGGCGTGGACGAGAAGAAGAGTTGCCTCCGGGTTGGATGGCAGGCAGAACATGTAGTGGGGAGATGCCCAATCACAGGCCGTTCTCATGCCTGGGAACTGAGTCGGCTGATGGGTGTATTATTGTAGTGCTGTGGCAAGCGTTGTTAAAATAAGTGTACATGCTGTGTGGGGAATAAATGTGTTTTAGCTGTGTACACTGTTTCTGTGCCTCTTCAAATAGAATCTATTCCTTGGGGACTTTTTTTTTTTTTTCTTCTTGTTCCCAACATTGCCACAAAATATGGAAGGGTATGGTCAGAATAATGTTGTGTATATGCTGTCTATCTGTTACTCCTCTATCAAAGCTGTCAGAGAAGCATTTTCTGTAGGATATGAGCTTTGAGTTGGCTATTCAGGTTTGCTTTGTGTTGGCTATTCAGGTTTATCTGGCTGGGAATGCCTGCTAGATTTAGCAGATACCACTGCAGTACAGTGAGATGTAAATGCATATAGTTTTTGTCCCTGCCACCCCCCTGTGGAGGTGTACCCCGTTTCCCCGAAAATAAGACCTAGCGTGATTGTTGGTGATGGCTGCAATATAAGCCCTACCCCCCAAATAAGCCCTAGTAGGTCTTATTTTCAGGGTAGGGCTTATTTTCAGGGAAACAGGGTAGGGCTTATTTGGGGGGTAGGGCTTATATTGCAGCCATCACCAACAATCACGCTAGGGCTTATTTTCGGGGGAAACTGGGTAGAGCTGCTGCTGGGAGTTTGCATTCGACGTGCAATGAACTGCACAGGCATTGTGAGTGAACCGCATCGGTAAAGCATGGCTACAGTTGTCCTTGAGTGTTCACGTTCAGAAGGATGTTTCCTGGACATATAGGACTGTGAACATAGTCAGGAATGAGAAATTTTTCAAAGTAGTCTTCTGCTACAGCAATGCAGGGCAACCAGTACGTCTTCAGCTGGAGTAGAACTACAGATCTCAACATACCTTGTCAAACAAAGAGTGCATAATGTGCCCCAGCAAGGCATGGGAGGGGGGGGGGGACTGGAAGTTCTGCTGGAGAGTTGCTGGTTGCATGTCACCCCCTGTAACAGGATTTCTTTATCATCCAGCCGGTGCTTCTACTGAACAACTAGTAATTTTTAAAGTGCACCTGTCATGCAACTTGACTGTATTGAATATTAATGTATAGTTAGTAGAATAGTGATACTGGAAATTTTGATTGCACAATGCTGGGACAGCTTCCAAAAAAAATGTAACTTTTGTCAAAATGTGTTCTAGTTTTAGATCTTCTTGTGCAAAACACTATGACTACATACATTGATTTCTGATGTGTCCCATGTTCACCCCCCAGACATCACAGCACACGCTCATCAAGTTCTGTGTATGTTGGCACTTTGAAATGAATACGTTGGTTTTGTGTTGCAGTTTGGGCACTCGGGCTCAAAAAGGTTCGCCATCACTGGCCTAGGCCATCTTTATGTACAGCAACAATTCTTTTTTTTTTTTTTTTTTTTCAGATCCTCAGAGTTCTTTGCCATGTTGAACTTCCAGTGACCAGTATGAGAGAGTGAGAGCGATAACACCAAATTTAACACACCTGCTCCCCATTCATACCTGAGACCTTGTAACACTAACAAGTCACATGACACCGGGGAGGGAAAATGGCTAATGGGGCCCAATTTGGAAATTTTCACTTAGGGGTGTACTCACTTTTGTTGCCAGCGGTTTAGACATTAATGGCTGTGTGTTGAGTTATTTTGAGGGGACAGCAAATTTACACTGTTATACAAGCTGTACACTCACTACTTTTACATTGTAGACAAGTGTCATTTCTTCAGTGTTGTCACATGAAAAGATAGAAGAAAATATTTACAAAAAATGTGAGGGGTGTACTTACTTTTGTGAGATACTGTACAACCAATACACTGAAAAAAAACGAGAACACTTCAATTTTGTGTCCTCAATGTACAATTCTCTCTGAACAACCAGATGTAAATGGAGAGCCCTCTGACTTGGTTTATTGCAGTGCATTGGTTGTGTCCTCCTATGTACAATTCTCTCTACACCACCAATACACCAGAATAGAACAGGAACCCTCCAACTTTGTGACTTTTTCCATGTCCAGTGCTCTCTCTATACAGCCAATACACCGAATAAAGTAGGAGCCCTCCAACCTGGATGTATAGAGAGAATTATACATGAAGGTCTTAGAGTTTGAGGGCTCTCTGGTCTATTTGGTCTATCGGTTGGGTTTTCGGTGTAAAATTCTCTCTATACCAGTGTTTCTCAACCTTTCTTCCTTTTTTTTTTTTTTTCTTTAAGGCACCCTTTAAAATTCCGCACAATCTCGAGGCACCCCCATTTAAAAATGTAGGACACCCAACATTTCCTCCTTTTTTAATGTGACCTATAAACTGTACAACTCAGTTGAACAACAAACAGAAATCTTTTAGATGGAGGGAAGTAAAAAAAAAAAAAAAAAAAAAAAAAAAAAAAAAAAACTAGACTAATATGGTTGCATAAGTGTGCACACCCTTAACCACTTCAGCCCCGGACCATTTGGCTGACCAAAGACCAGAGCACTTTTTTGCGATTCGGCATTGCGTCGCTTTAACTGACAGTTGCGCGGTTGTGCGACGTGGCTCCCAAACAAAATTGACGTCCTTTTTTTTTTCCCCACAAATAGAGCTTTCTTTTGGTGGTATTTGATTACCACTGCAGTTTTTATTTTTTGCGCTACAAACATAAAAAAACTGAAAAAAAAAAAAAACTGCAATATTTTTTACTTTTTGCTATAATAAATATCCCCCCAAAAATATATAAAAAAAACATTTTTTTTCCCTCAGTTTAGGCTGATCCGTATTCTTCTACATACTTTTGGTAAAAAAAAATCGCAATAAGCGTTTATTGATTGGTTTGCGCAAAAGTTATAGCATCTACAAAATGGGGGATAGTTTTATGGCATTTTTATTAATTTTTTTTTTACTAGTAATGGCGGCGATCTGCGATATTATTATTATTTTTTTTTTTTTTTATCGTGACTGCATCCTTAAGGCAGACACATCGGACACTTTTGACACGTTTTTGGGACCATTGTCATTTTTACAGTGATCAGTGCTATAAAATTGCACTGATCACTGCCAGTGTCATTTTTACAGTGAAGGGGTTAACCACTAGCTGGCTAGGAAGGAGTTAAGTGTGTCCTAGGGGGTGATTCTAACTGGGGGGTGTGGCTACGAGCGACACGTCACTGATCACCGCTCACAGGGAGCAGAGATCAGTGACACTGTCACTAGGCAGAACTGGGAGTTGCTTGTTTACATCAGCATCTCCCCTTTCTTCCTCTCCGTGAGACGATCGCAGGTATCCCCGTGGACATTGAGTCCGCGGGACCCGCGATCCTACTCGTGGAGCTCGCGGGACACACACGATGGCACGGTGGCATATTCAAAGGGACGTACAGGTACGCACATTTGCTCACAAACATATCTTTTGAAATTATGGCCAAAAAGTTCAACATTGGTTTCAGACCATAATACATTTTCCCACATGCTTTTAGGAGACTTCAGATGTGTTTTTGCAAAATGTAGCCAGGCTTGGATGTTTTTCTTGGTAAGAAAAGGCTTCAGTCTTTCCACTCTAGCCCAGACATATGAAGAATACGGGAGATTGTTGTCACATATACCACACAGCCAGTACTTGTCAGATGTCCTGCAGCTCCTCTAATGTTGCTGTAGGCCTCTTGGCCACCTCCCTGACCAGTTTTCTTCTCGTACTTTCATCAATTTTGGAGGGACGTCCAGTTCTTGGTAATGTCACTGTTGTGCCATAATTTTCTCCTCTTGATGATCACTGTGTCCCATGGTATATCTAATACCTTGGAAATTCTTTTGTACCCTTCTCCTGATACCTTGTAACAATGAGATCCCTCTGATGCTTTGGAAGCTCTCTGCGGACCATGGCTTTTGCTGTAGGATGCGACTAAGAAAATGTCAGGAAAGACCTACTACAACAGTTGAACTTTATTTGGGGTTAATCGGCATATTAAATGATGACCAGTGTGTACTGACTCCTATTTAACAGGAGTTTGAATGTGATTGCTTAATTCTGAACACAGCTACATCCCTGGTTATAAGAGGGTGTGCACACTTATGCAACCTTTTTTTGTTTTTTTTTATTTATTTATTTTTTCATTCCCTCCACCTAAAAGATTTCAGTTTGTTGTTTAACTGCGTTGTACAGTTTATAGGTCACAATAAAGGTGGAAAAAGTTCAGAAACCATTTCTTTGGCTATTGTTTTTTTTTTTTTACATCACAGAAACCTGACATTTTAACAGGGGTGTGTAGACTTTATATCCACTGTTTACAATATATATTTTTTTTTTTTAGGCATTTTGCCAAGGCACTGACTAAACATCAAGGCATCCTGGTTGAAAAAAAAAAAGGGCTGCTCTATACAACCCATACACCAGAATAAACCGAAAGGGGTTTCATTTTTTTTTAGTTAGGTGTATGGGTTGTATACAGAGAATTTTTATCCTGAGGACTCAACCACTGGACCAGAATAACCAAAGAGCCCTCCAACTTTGTGTCCTCCCATGTATAATTCTCTTTATACAACCAATACTCTGAAACATACTGAGAACTTGATGTACGGTTCTGTCCAACAACATACCAGAGTAAACTGAGAGCCCCTTGAACTTTGTGCCCTTAATGTTCAAGTAGGGTTGCCACCTCATCCCTTTAAACCCAAACACATATTAATTACACAGGTTCTGTGGCTGATGAAGGTGGTAATTAAACTCACTTGGTGCCTTATCGGCATTAAATCCAGCCTCCGAACCTGTGTAATTGATATGTGTTCAGGTTTAAAGGGATGAGGTGGCAACCCTATGTATAAGTCTCTTGAGACACCAAGTGAGTGGGCTCTCGGTTTATTCCAAGGTACAGCCAATACACTGAAATAGACTGAGAACCCTCCCAACTTGGTTGTATGGAAAGAATTGTACATTGAGGACACAAAAAGACACAAAAACGGCTGGGGGTGCTGCGGCAACCATTGGTTGGAAACCAATGACGTTCAAAGTGAGAAGTATGTCACCAGCACACCATGGAGCTCCAGAACTGGTCCAAAGCTTTATTCAGCAATCTCTTCATAATTACAGAAGAAACGTTTTTCGAAGCCTTGCAAGACCCGTTCATCAGGCACGCGACAACCGATATACCAGAATAAACCGAGCGCCTGCCAACTGTGTCCTCTTTGTTCAGTTCTCTGTATACAACGAGAACCCTCCAACTCCATGTCCTTGATGTACAATTCTGTCTATACAACCAATACACCAAATTAACTGGGGGCCCTCCAACTTGGTTGTAAACAATTAATTCTACGTTGAGGACCCAAAGTTGGAGGGTTCTCTGTAGATTCTGGACTCTTGGTTGTATCTTCAATGTACAATCCTCTGTACACAACCAATATTGTACACAGAATTTACAGAGACCCCCTGATTATGTTTGCCTTTTGTCATTCTGACTCCAGAGGAAGGAAATAGGCTCTCCCGGTGGTGGTCATTTAGTACCCAAGGCCAAAGTGCACCCCCCTTCTCCTCTCCCCATGAGTTGTGAACTACCTCAGCAGATTAGGTTGTAGGTCCTACCCTTTGTGTGCCCACCTAATGCTAAAGTGCCCAAAGGCAGTCTCTTCTTCTGCCTACCTCTCAGCCTGGCTCTGGCCCCACCTAGATCAGATAATGGTGAACCTACAACCAGGTACTGGGTGGAGGGCAGAAAAGGGCGCCTACGTTATGGAAAGGAAATGGAGGAAAGGAAGATTGATTGTTTGTTTTTTGTATTGTTTTAATACAGTAATTGTCCTGATAGAGAATGCAGCAGAAACAAGTTCACTTTTTGGAGACTCTGTCACCAATTTGCAGGTAAATGTACAGAAAACTAAGTACTTGGACTATTTTCCCTATTCAAAAGGTTTACAAGGGAAGAGGTGATTCTCTAGCATAGCCCACTTTCTCCTTGCGCATCAGTCTTCTCCTTTTCTGGGGTGTCTAGTTACTGTCTGTGCTGACCCAGCTCCTACATTTTGTAGAAGAAGCAGCAGATCACCGAAAAGCCCATCTTGCTGTCACTCCAATCTCTCCTCCTATCAGCATGTTCCTTGGGAGCACTGAAGAAGAACCATTTTACTCTTTGTGCTGCTTACTACACCACTGCATGAGATGGTCCCTACATAGTAGCTATCCGGATCAACATATCCTCAGCTTGACTCTGGAGTGCCCCACTGGATTGGACGTGTGGGGCTATCGTGGGAAGGTGACCTTTTGGGTACTGGGCTCTGCGCTGTGCTGTTTTTTATAGACTGTTCTGCACTGGGATAGTTGGCTGCAAAGTCCTCTCCAGGTCCAGATCCATGGCACAGCTCTAGGTATGGCCTGGCCCTGTCGGTAAAGACTCACTTTGTGTTTAAGGCCAGTTGTGCCAAAGCTTTGGGAGCTACCTTGCGATTTGTATCGCTGGACACCTTTCAAATTTCATGGTGCAGGCTTTTTTTTTACTGCAGAAAGGGTTAATGGTGAGGGACAGAGTGCTGATATACTCTAGGTGAAGTCTTGCACCTTGCTTACTTTATTGCCATTCAGTGCAGATGAAGCACCATCCTACTGCTGCTCCTGCTTTAAAAAGTTTCACATGGAACCCCAATCCAGTCCTACTACCTATAGTAACCTGGTCAACTCCGACCATCCAACCTCATGGAATTGTCTCGCACTTCAGGTCTAGTCGTGTCTCTGCCATATGGGTCAACATGTCTGCACCAGACATGTGCAGGATGAAAAAATTCGTTTAGTTTAGTTTCGTTTCGATTCGTTATTTAACTAAATTCGTTTAGTTAAATTCGTTGCATTCATTACATTCGTTTTCGGAATTTGTTTCGTTTCGTATTCGAATTCGAAAAAATTCGACCGCATTCGAAAAAATTCGACCGTATTCGAAAAAACTATCAAATTCGAAAAAATTCTAACACATTCGAAAAAAGCTGTCAAATTCGAAAAAATTCTACCACATTCGAAAAAACTATCAAATTCGAAAAAATTCTAACAAATTCGAAAAAAACTATCAAATTCGAAAAAATTCTACCACATTCGAAAAAAACTGTCAAATTCGAAAAAATTCTACCACATTCGAAAAAACTGTCAAATTCGAAAAAATTCTACCACATTCAAAAAAAACTATCAAATTCAAAAAAAATTTTACTACATTCGAAAAAAATATCAAATTCGAAAAAATTCTACCACATTCGAAAAAAAACTGTCAAATTCGAAAAATTTCTACCACATTCGAAAAAAACTATAAAATTCGAAAAAATTCTAACACATTTGAAAAAACTATCAAATTCGAAAAAATTCTACCACATTCGAAAAAAACTGTCAAATTCGAAAAAATTCTAACACATTCGAAAAAAATATCAAATTCGAAAATATTCTACCACATTCGAAAAAAAACTGTCAAATTCGAAAAATTTCTACCACATTCGAAAAAAACTGTCAAATTCGAAAAAATTCTACCACATTCGAAAAAACTATCAAATTCGAAAAAATTCTACCACATTCGAAAAAAACTGTCAAATTCGAAAAAATTCTACCACATTCAAAAAAAACTATCAAATTCAAAAAAAATTTTACTACATTCGAAAAAAATATCAAATTCGAAAAAATTCTACCACATTCAAAAAAAACTGTCAAATTTGAACAATTTCTACCACATTCGAAAAAAACTATAAAATTTGAAAAAATTCTACCGCATTTGAAAAAAACAATAACTGAATTTGAAAAAGTAAACTATATGGTTATATATATATATGTATATGTATATATATATATATATATATATATATATATATATATATATATATATATATATATATATATATATATATATATATGTATATATATATAATATACACATACACACACACATATATATATATATAACCATCTTCCGAAATTTGAATTTCTTATAAAATGAATTCGAATTTGAATAGGAAAGATAGAAAACAGAATAGAAGAAAATATAATATATATATTATATTTTCTTCTATTCTGTTTTCTATCTTTTCTATTCAAATTTGAATTCATTCTATACGAAATTCAAACTTCAGAAACCATGTACCGAAATTCGAATTTCGTATAGAATGAATTCGAATTGAAAAGACTATTACAGAATATATAATATATATATATATATATATATATATATATATATATATATATATATATATATATATATATATATATATATATTATATATTCTGTAATAGTCTTTTCAATTCGAATTCATTCTATACGAAATTCGAATTTCGGTACATGGTTTCTGAAGTTTGAATTTCGTATAGAATGAATTTGAATTGAAAAGACTATTATAAAATATAAAATAATAGAAAAGAAAAGCATAAAAAAACAATAGAAGAGAATAATAAAAAAAAAAAAAATTATATATATATATATATATATATATATATATATATATATATATATATTTATATATATATATTCTATTGCTTTATTATTTTATATTCTATCTTATTTATTGTTTTTTTTTAGAAAAACGTTTTCTATTTTTTTCGAATTCGAGTATGTTTTCGAATTCGATTCGAATATGTTTTCGAATTCGATTCGAATATGTTTTCGAATTCGATTCGAATATGTTTTCGAATTCGATTCGAATATGTTTTCGAATTCGTTCGTTTTTTTTTCGGATTCGTTTAAATTCTTTACTTTTGTAATTCGGAAATTCGGATGCATCCGAATTTCCGAATAATGAAAAATTCGTCCGAATTTCGATTCGGAACGAAACGAAATGCACATGCCTAGTCTGCACACAGAGGGTAAACCCCTGCTGAAGCGGGTAACCCTAGACCATACTCCTAATGGTTTCAGAGACATCTGCTATCTTGAACATGGTGATTCTGTGGTAATATGGTCTACATCAGGGGTATCAAACTCAATTTAATTGCAGGCCGCATCAGCAGTATGGTTGCCCTCAAAGGGTAGGTTGTATCTGTAAGACTATGTATCTACTCTTTTTTTGGGTTGCGCTATGTGCAGAGTTCAGGGGTGCACTGTGTGTAGAGTTCAGTAGTGCGCTGTGTACAGAATGCAGAGTTCTGGGGTGCGCTGTGTACAGAGTGCAGAGTTCAGGGGTGCGCTGTGTACAGAGTGCAGAGTTCAGGGGTGCGCTGTGTACAGAGTGCAGCGTTCAGGGGTGCGCTACGCTGTGTGCAGAGTTCAGTGGTATGCTGTGTGCAGAGTTCAGGGGTGCGCTGTGTACAGAGTGCAGAGTTCACGGGTGCGCTGTTTACAGAGTGCAGAGTTCACGGGTGCGCTGTTTACAGAGTGCAGAGTTCACGGGGGCGCTGTGTGCAGAGTTCACGGGTGCGCTGTTTACAGAGTGCAGAGTTCACTGGTGCGCTGTTTACAGAGTGCAGAGTTTAGGGGTGCGCCCCCTGTAGAGAGGTCTGTCTACTACCTTTGTATTTGGCTCTGTTGTACCCTGGGTAGGCGGTGCTGTCTTGCAGGGAGATCGTTCTCGCTCTCAGTTCTGGAGAGCTGTTCCACACTATGAGGGTTCTGTTACATCCAGAAGCCGCTGAAAACAAAGCTCTGTGTTTACAGGTGACAGTGGGGAGCGGAGAGTGAGAGCCGGAGGTGGTGGAATAGAGTGTCACCAGGATCTGACTGTAAAACTGGGTGAGAGGGCCAGGTGACAAGGCTTAGCGAGCCGGATTCGGCCCACGGGCCTACTATTTGACATATGTGGTCTACACCATTGGTTGTCTACCCTATCCAATTTGTGACCAAATTCCCCCAATTCCTCACAGATAATAACAGCTGAGGCTATAAGCATGCTCTGTTTCCATCCCTTGCAGAGTCCACCTGTGACCTTCCTGGGGCCTTAGATCAGGCCACCGGTCACTGTAGCCCTCTCTGATCCAACAGTCTGAAGAGTTTTTAAGGCACCCCAGTCACCTTCTGTCACCTTCTGTCACCTAAGAATTACAAGGTGTAATTTTGGGCCTTATTGATACAGTACGCACTACTCTGCATTTGAAGGATCAGCCTGCCATCTGTTGCCTTGGGTCGTTCAACGCAAGACCCTTCAATTACACCCATTATTTGAGGTATTCCTTTATACACACTGGATGCACCATGAAGAGTCCTAGGCCTCTCATGACAGTGTGCTGGAAGGCTGGAACTGTTCCCCTTGAGGAGGGAATCTGTTAAACAGTGGTCTATGCCCAATCACTGGATTCACCAGTGACCTACTTAATAGGGAATCTGCTAAACAGGTAAAGGGCTTGCTTACCTTTTAAGCATTCTTAAGACAGACAGTTGCAATCCCTTTCTAAATCCCAGTTTACTATGGCAGGTTCTGCAGTTTGTCCGCTGCTGGCTGTAACCCTAGTCTGTCAAACCATGGTGGAAAACTTCAGAAAACTTCCCTTCCCTTGGGCTAAACCTAGACGCTAAGTGATACTGTGTACCCCCCATGTCCTCTCTCTCACCACATGGATTCTCTGAACTACGAAGGTCAACTTGGACCAGTTTTGACTGTCTGTCAACTGTATAGAGATCCACATCCTTGCCGTTGCTCACGCTCACCTAATACCTCTCAAATAGTTTACTCCTGTGGTTGGCCTGGGGCTTTTTTCTACAATCCTCATTGTGGGACTCTCCTTTTGAAGTGAGTAGGTCGTTATGGGTCCTAGGGAACTGCATCTCCCTAAGGGCTCAAAGCCTGCAAGATCTGGCTTTGTCAGGTTTCAGCTTTAAAACTTGTCTGTAACCCTTAGGAGATAGCCATTGTAGTCCCTTGCTGGAAAGATCCACAGCATGTCTAAATTTCAGCCCTCGTTATCAAAGAGAGAACGGTTGCCCCTCTCTCCTTTACAAGAGCATAAGGTGTTGGAGAACTCTTCAGTCGGAGGCGGCTCCCCTTCTTCCATCTCTTCATGGGCCACCCAGCCCACTGTTTGCTGTTGTGTGTTCAGTTCTTAAACAGTCCATTTTGTCTGGCTCTAATGAGCATATGGTCACTGTTGTGTTTATGCAGCCTGTCCTCCAGGTGGCTGGTAAGTGGCTTCTCCTAATCAGAGTGTTCCTCTTATGGAAGCATCTCAGGCTCTGAGACCCAGAACAGGCAGTTCCTTCTATGCAAATCCATTCTGGGTAGATCTCCTGGGTCAGACTCTGTGCAACACCAGTTTGGTACAGTTGTGCCATCCCCCACTGAGAAGAAATGGAAGTCCTTTGTATATCGGAAGAGGTAGCTGGTTTTCTGCACTGGACAATACCATGAGTCTTATGCTGGCCATACACTATACGAAAAATCAGCCGAAATTCAGTCATTTAGACAGTTTGTTCATTTTTCGGCCAGTTAATAGGCACAAATCGGTAATAGGTTGGTATGTTTTTAAACCGAAAAAATGAAGGACAAGTTTGGAAATTTTCTACCGAAAATTGAAAGGTTAAAGTGTTTCCCATCCAAACTGTTTGCACTAGGTATATGTGAAAAAACAAACAAAAAACTGATTCATTTTTATCCATTGAACGATTTATCAGTCATTACATGATGACGCTATCGTTTGCTCTCATCACCGAATTGTTCGTTTTTCAAAAAGGAGTTTGAATGATTTTTCGTATAGTGTATGGCCAGCATTAAGCCTCGTACACATGGGAATTGTGTGATGGCAGACTGCCTAAAATCCAACCGTTAGTACGCTCCTTCAGACAATTGTTGTCCAACTTTTGGCCAACAAATGTTGGTTAACAGGTTAGTAAATTTTCGGCGGACAGCGGTCTGTTGTCAGATTTACGTATTGTGTGTACACAAGTCTGTCACACAAAAGTCCAAAGTACAAACACGCATGCTCACCAAACATGACATTAGTAGAAGGTGCCCAAAGGGTGGTGCTCAAGAGCTGAAATTCCACGTAGTATGTCACTACATTCGTGTTTGTTGGCCAACAATAGTGTACTGTTTGTATGCAAGACAGGTTCCTGACACGCGCCCTTCGGACAAAAGTCTGACGCTCTGTTGGCTAACAATCCAATCATGTGTACGAGCCTTTAGTCTCATTCACACTGTTAACCTTTAGGGAAATTCTATTGGATTGGGTTCCTCTTTACTTGTAACTTTTGGTCATGGAGTCTTTCTCCCTGTGCTGCAGATGAAGGTCATTATTGGAGGGCAGAACATTTTGGTCCCCTGCCATATATGTCCTCTGATGAGAACAGAAAATGTCCTTTTCATTCCTGTTCCTCCATGAATGCTGATGCTTCACCTAATCTAGGTGATCAGAAGTATTCATAGACCTATGGCTTGAGGTCGGGGATAGGCAGGGTTGGTCTTCAGCCGGTCTCCTCTTCAGTAACGGCAGTAATACCTCTTGGTTTCAACAGTGATGCTTGGGTCTCAATCCTATTTCCTGCCTAACATTGTGAGGGTGTTCCTCATGCACCATATTCTTTCAGTCATGTTAACCTCGTGGGATCAAATTCTTGAGTTTCTTGGCAGACTTAGGAGTCGCATCACATTCCCTTGAGGATGTTGTGCTTGAGGGTGTTCAGGAGTTTCCCTGGTAAGTCTCGCTTAGCAAGGCTAGTTGTCTGCCTCAGGGATATGCAATTAGCAGACCTCCAGTTGTTTCAAAACTACAAGTCCCATCATGCCTAGACAATATCTTGACACAGTTTCCGTCCCGTGACCCTAGGGATCAGGGGATGTAAGGTTTAAAGGAGTTGTAAACCCACGTGTTTTTTCACCCTAATGCATCCTATGCATTAAGGTGAAAAAACTTCTGGCAGTGACCAGCCCCCCCCGTTTTACTTACCTGAGCCCCGTATTTCCCTCGTCGGAGACGCGCTGTCCCTCTCTGCACAGGGTCCTGGTTCTTGATAGATTGATAGCAGCGCAGCCATTGACTCCGGCTGCTGTCAATCAATTTTAATGACGCGGGCGCCGGTGGGGCAGGGCCGAGTTCGGCATTCCTGTCTATGGACGCAGATGCTGGACTGGAGCGTGCCCTCAAGGTAAACCCCCAGGAGAGCGCTTCTCCTAGCGGGTTATCTGATGTGGGGAGGAGCCGCGAGAGCCACCCAGGGACCCCAGAAGAGGATGATCGGGGCCACTCTGCAAAACGAGCTGCACAGTGGAGGTAAGTATGACATGTTTGTTATTTTAAATAAAAAAAAAAAAAAAAAACGAAGGCTTACAATCACTTTAAGGCCTTCCCTTTGAGTCCGTGTGGTCTTTTTTTTTTTTTTTTCACCAGAACTTTTTTTGTTTCTGTTGATGTGTTCCTTTCAGGCTCTTGATCCCTTTTTCGTTGAGCACATCAAGTTGTGGATCTTTTCTTCCCTACTTGATAAATCTTATGTCAAACCTGTTTTTTGGTGCGTTCTGGCTGATCACTGATTCCAGTTGTTATTCCCTTCCATGTGGAATCATGCCCCATTGGGAGTGACCTTTGCTTCCTGGCCTGAGCTTCAAGTTGAATTTCCCTTCCCTCCCTTTTGGTCGTGTTGGTGGCTCCCCATCTGGTAGGGGGCTTTCCCAAATTCGGCTCAGCTTCGGTGTTGGTCCTTCAGACAGCCTCTGGGCTGAAGGCAGTCTCCAGTTCCTTTTCGGCCTGTTGGTGGTCGCTAATGTGTTTCCCACACTCAGCTGGCCTGCTTGTGGACATCCTGACTGTATCTGGATACCTGTGTCCCTCAATGGATGAGAAAGAAAATTGGGTTTTCTGTATTTACTTTACTTGATTCCATTTAGGGATACAGATGCCACCGCTCCTGTTTCTGTTCATGGTCTTGGTATTGCACTGAGGCCAAAGAGAAGAGGAGTGGGCTGGCTTACAATTTTTCTAATTGCAAAGTAATCCAGTAAGTGGCAGTATAACCTGAGTCTATTTGAATTTCTGTTTCCTTCAATGGACTCCAAGAAAATATTTTTATTGCCAAAATTTCCATTTAAGGATGTAATAAATTATTTCTTAAATTACAGGAGTTTTTAAATAGTGGAACAGGGAGAACATGCAAACTCCATGTGGGTAAGGTCCTTGTTTGGATTTGAACCAGGAACCCAAATGCTACAGGGAAGATAACCACTAAGCTATTGAATACAAAGCTGTATTACTTTGTGTCTGCCTTGAGCTCAGCTTTAATCTTTAGATATAGAAGGAGTTATTTTTAGTAAGAGTTGCGATGCTGTTCAATAGTCATTCATGGGGGATTGCTTGCAGCAGATGGTGTGCATGGCCCATAAATTTCAAATAAGGGGTGTACCCTTTCCTAAAATGATACAAAGTTAAAGGTTGACTACATTTTTAGGAATACAGAGTAGGATACATTACATGGTCAGGAAGGAATTTATTCAGTTAAAGCAAATAAGCCCATGCTTTCTTTATAATGGTTGTTTTTGAAGGCTTGATAGATTGTTGTCTGTCAACTCCAAATAAAATGTTTTTATCTAGTTTTACAGAAGGTGGGGGGGAATGGTCAGAGGCTCTGCCAGATTTTAAATGTATTCTTCACGTCCTGACACCAGCTCCCAGCACAGGAAGTGAGGATAAATCTTCCTTCTGGGGGGAGACCGGAAGCAATAATAACATGACCAAGGTTCTAAACTTTCATAATTTATATTGCCAGTGTCCCCGTGTTGGGGATGCACCTTCACTTCCTGTTCTGTCCCACACACGAATGAGAGAGGAAGTGGAGAACTTTCACCTCCTGTCAGTTAGGAAGTGGATTTCCCTGCACTTCCTGTTCACCTACTCCTCAGACAGGATGTCTAGAGAAATCTCCTAAATGGGGTCATAATAATAAAGGGCACTTTAAGACAAAAGCTGAAATATCCTTTTTGACCCAACCCAACCCAACTTAACCCAACCCAACCCAACTTAATCTAACCCAACCCCAAAAAACTGCTGATCTACTGGGATTTTCACGCACAACCATCTCTCGGGTTTACAGAGAATGGTGGGGAAAAGAGAAAATATCCAGTGAGCGGCAGTTGTGTGGAGGAAAGTGCCTTGTTGATGTCAGAGGAGAATGGACAGACTGGTTCCAGATGATCGAAAAGCAACAGTAACTCAAATAACCACTCAGAAACAACTGGTCTGAACACGCAACACATCGAACTTTGAAGCAGATGAGCTACAGCAGCACAAGACCACACCAAGTGCCACTCCTGTCAGCTAAGAACAGGAAACTCATGCTACAATTCGCACAGGCTTACCAAAATTGGACAATAGAAGATTGGAAAAACTTTGCCTGGTTTGATGAGTCTCAATTTCAACTGCGACATTCAGATGGTAGGGTTAGAATTTGGCGCAAACATCATGAAAGCATGGATCCATCCTGCCTTGAATCAACGGTGCGTGGTGGTGGCGGCGGCGGCGGCGGTGGTGGTGGTGGTGGTGGTGGTGGTGGTGTGGGGGTATTTTCTTGGCACACTTTGGGCCCCTTAGTGTCATTGAGCATCATTTAAACGCCACGACCTACCCGAGTATTGTTGCTGACCATGTCCATACCTTTATGATTACAGTGTACCCATCTTCTGATATCTACTTCCAGCAGGATAATGCACCATGTCACAAAGCTCAAATCATCTCACCACTGGTTTCTTGAACATGACAATGAACATGACATGACAATGAGGCCACTGTACTCCAATGGCCTCCACAGTCACCAGATCTCATCCAAAAGAGCTCCTTTGGGATGTGGTGAAATGGGAGAGTCGCATCATGGATGTGCAGCCGAAAAATCTACAGCAACTGTGTGATGCTATCATGTCACTATGGACCAAAATCTCTGAGAAATGTTTCCAACACCTTGATGAATCTATGCCAGGAATAATTAAGGCAGTTCTGAAGGCAAAAGGGGGTTCAACCTAGTGTTAATTAGCAAGGTTTACCCAATAAAGTAGCTAGAGTGCATATCGCGGTCTCCCATTGCTTCATCAGGGGTGACAGTGAAGCAGAAAGGAGGCTTTAAAAACCCCCTTGGTAGATATAAAATACACACTGCCTGCCTGTAAATTGCCACCAGTTGGCAGATGTGACATCAAAGGGCTTCGAAAGGACAGATTTTTGTTCCACGAAGAGGAAGTGGATTTGAGGGAAATGGGGAAAATGACACTTGAGAGAACTGAATAGAACTTCTGTAGAGTTTTTGGAGTCTTTAAAAACTAGGGTTAAATTCCTTAGATGCATGGCTTCTTGATAAGGTGACACATTCTCACCGGGACAGGGAAATTAGAACTCTCACCAACAAGGCCCACAGAGAGCAGTATAAACTCAAGCTCTCAATCCATGCTCCATCCAATCCAAAAAATACAAAAACAAGTTTTGGCTGGAGATGCGTTTGAAATGCAAAGGCAATTGTAACCATTCAGCCAATAAATACAGTATGTGGGGCCACTGTACAGTTGCAGGGTGCCCTATGTTAAGGAAACTGCTGATCCATTCTCTTCCCATGTTTGAGGTTGACAGTTCTTTGTACACAGTCCTAACCCAATTCTATTGAGAATTCACAAAGACTGGGATAAAAAAAAAACATCTTTCAAAGAACCATTACAAGAGGCCTTATACCAGACCATTGATAAGGTTGTAGATCTAACCATCTATAAACCATCATAAGAGGTCTCATATCTGACCATGAATGAATGATAAAAGGGAGCCTCAGATCTGACCATAGATGAACCATCATAGTAGGCCTCAGATCTAAACAACAATGAACCATCAAAGGAGGCCCCAGATTTGACCATTGATGAACCATTATAAGAGGCCTCAGATCTGACCACCCATAAAACTTCATAAGAGACCTTATGTCGAATAATCGATGAACCATCATAAGAGTTCTTGGATCTGACAATGGATAAACCATCATACCAGGCCTCATATCTGACCATGGAAGAACAATAATAAGAATCCTCAGGTCTGACCATCAATGAGTTATCCTAAGAGGCTTCAGATATGACCATCGATAAACCATCATAGGAGGCTTCAGATCTTAGCATCGATGAACCATAAAAGGGAGTCTTACATCTGACCATTGATAAACTATAATAGCAGGCCTCAGATCTGACCATCATAAGAGGACTCAGATCGGACAATTGATGAGCCTTTCTGGAAGGCAATAGATCTTACCATCAATGAACCAACATATGAAGCCTCAAATCTGACCGTCAAAGAACTATAATAGGGAGCCTCCAATCTGACCACTGATTATGGGGGGCCTCAGAACTAACCATAGATGAACCATCATAGTAGGCCTCATTTCTGGCCACCAATGAAACTTCATAAGAGGCCTTATATCGAACTAATGAGAAACCATCAAAAGAGATCTTGGATCTGAAAATGGATGAACCATCATAGGAGGCCTCATATCTGACTATGGAAGAACAATAAGAAGCCTCAGATCTAACCTTCGATGAGCCATCATAGGGGGTTTCAGACCTGACCATTGATGAGCCATCATAGGAGGCTTCAGATCTCACTATTGATGAGCCATCATATGAGGCTTTAGATCTGACCATCGATGAACCATCATAGCAGGTTGCAGACATCTAACTCATAGGAGGTCTTCTATCTGACCAGGATAAACCATAAAAGGGAGTCTTACATCTGACCATTAATGAACCATAATAACAGGCCTCAGATCTGACCATCAATGAGGCATCATAGGAGGCCTCATATCTGACCATCGATGAACCATAATAGGAGACCTCAGATCTGACTATTGATGAACTGTCATAAGATCTGACATTGATGAACCATCATAAAAGGCCTTAGATCTGACCATCAGTGAACCATCATTAGACCCCATACACGCTATTAGATTTTCTGCAGCTTTTGTCTTCAAATTTACCAAAACCATATAATATGAGGCCAAACCCTAAGGCCACGTACACACGATCGGACATTCCGACAACAAAACCGTGGACTTTTTTCCGACGGATGTTGGCTCAAACTTGTCTTGGTCACACAAATGTTGTCGGAAATTCCAAACGTCAAGAACGCAGTGACATACAACACGTACGACGAGCAAAGAAAAATTAAGTTCAAAAGCCAGTGCGGCTCTTCTGCTTGATTCCGAGCATGCGTGGAATTTTGTGCTTCGGAATTATGTACACATGCTCGGAATTTCCAACAACAAATTTTGTTGACGGAAAATTTGAGAAATTCCGACAGCAAATGTCTGATGGAGTATACACACGGTCGGATTTCCTGACAACAAGCTCACATCGAACATTTGTTGTCGGAAATTGTACGTGGCATAAGAGTTTCAATTTCTATGCAATCAGGTAGGCCCTTGCACCATATGGTTTTGGTAAATCTGAAGACAAAAATGTGCAGAAAATCTAATAGTGTGTGTGTGGGGCTTAAGAGGCTTTATATCTGACCATTGATGAACCATAATAAAAAGTCACAGATCTGGCCAACGAACCATCATTGGAAGCCTTAGAACTGACAATGAATCGATGAATCATCATAGGAGGCCTCAGATCTGACCATCAATGAATCATGATAAGAGGCTTCAGATCTGACCATCCCAAATCAGTCCATCAAACTATCATTGGAGGCCTCAGATCTGACCACCGATGAACCATCATAGGAGGTTCCGGTGCTCAGAGGACTAAGGCAATGCCACACATAGCTTTATTTCTCTCGATGTGCCCATTTGGATGGAGAAATCTTTGATGGTTATTGTGGTCATTGACAGCCATAGCAGACACAGCTACCCAAATACTGGCAGTCACAGGTCAGCTGACAATGTTCCAAAAGTCTATGTTTAAATTGACTTTTGTCTAGCTGAGTGGTACCAACAGAGCCATCTGTAGCTTGAAATTTGGTCACTTCCGCAGGAAATAGGAGAAACCTGAGAAGAGTTTGACTAGCTTCATATATCCTCCTACATCCCACAGAAATCTTCATACCCATCACACAAAGCCAGACTGGAAGGACCGCATTCCAAGGACGACTCATTGTCACCCAAAGGCAAAGGCTTCCCTCCCTCACCGGGATGAATAACAATACAGTGCTGGGGGTCTCCACTGAGAACACTAGCCAAGAGAAGTCCTCCTGTGCACAGTCCACAAACACAATACAATACAAGTACAGGTACTGAGAATTACACCCCGCAAACAGGACAAGAGAAGTGGTACTGTGCAGAGTCCATACATACAGAATAAGAACAGATACCGAGAATTACACCCACCATAGAGGACAAGAGGAGTGGTACTGTGCAGAGTCCATACATACAGAATAAGAACAGATACCGAGAATTACACCCGGCATACAGGACAAGAGAAGTAGTACTGTGCAGAGTCCATACATACAGAATAAGAACAGATACTGAGAATTACACCCGACATACAGGACAAGAGAAGTGATACTTTGCAGAGTCCATACATACAGAATAAGAACAGATACTGAGAATTACACCTGGCATACAGGACAAGAGAAGTGGTACTGCGCAGAGTCCATACATACAGAATAAGAACAGATACTGAGAATTACACCCGACATACAAGACAAGAGAAGTAGTACTGTGCAGAGTCAATACATACAGAATAAGAACAGATACCGAGAATTACACCCGGCATACAGGACAAGAGAAGTAGTACTGTGCAGAGTCCATACATACAGAATAAGAACAGATACCGAGAATTACACCCGGCATACAGGACAAGAGAAGTAGTACTGCGCAGAGTCCATACATACAGAATAAGAACAGATACTGAGAATTACACCCGACATACAAGACAAGAGAAGTAGTACTGTGCAGAGTCAGTACATACAGAATAAGAACAGATACCGAGAATTACACCCGGCATACAGGACAAGAGAAGTGGTACTGTGCAGAGTCCATACATACAGAATAAGAACAGATACCGAGCATTACACCCGGCATACAGGACAAGAGAAGTAGTACTGTGCAGAGTCCATACATACAGAATAAGAATGGATACCGAGAATTACACCCAACATACAGGACAAGAGAAGTAGTACTGTGCAGAGTCCATACATACAGAATAAGAACAGATACGAGAATTACACCCGGCATACAGGACAAGAGAAGTGGTACTGTGCAGAGTTCATACATACAGAATAAGAACAGATACCGAGAATTACACCCAATATACAGGACAAGAGAAGTAGTACTGTGCAGAGTCCATACATACAGAATAAGAACAGATACTGAGAATTACACCCGGCATACAAGACAAGAGAAGTGGTACTGTGCAGAGTCCATACATACAGAATAAGAACAGATACCGAGAATTACACCCGACATACAGGACAATAGAAGTAGTACTGTGCAGAGTCCATACATACAGAATAAGAACAGATACTGAGAATTACACCCGGCATGTGCAGAGTCCATATGTATAGAATAAGAACAGATACCGAGAATTACACCCGGCATACAGGACAAGAGAAGTAGTACTGTGCAGAGCCCATACATACAGAATAAGAATGGATACCGAGAATTACACCCGACATAAAGGACAAGAGAAGTGGTACTGTGCAGAGTCCATACATACAGAATAAGAACAGATACTGAGAATTACACCCGGCATGTGCAGAGTCCATACATATAGAATAAGAACAGATACCGAGAATTACACCCGGCATACAGGACAAGAGAAGTAGTACTGTGCAGAGCCCATACATACAGAATAAGAATGGATACCGAGAATTACACCCGACATAAAGGACAAGAGAAGTGGTACTGTGCAGAGTCCATACATACAGAATAAGAACAGATACTGAGAATTACACCCGGCATGTGCAGAGTCCATACATATAGAATAAGAACAGATACCGAGAATTACACCCGGCATACAGGACAAGAGAAGTAGTACTGTGCAGAGTCAATACATACAGAATAAGAACAGATACCGAGAATTACACCCGGCATACAGGACAAGAGAAGTAGTACTGTGCAGAGTCCATACATACAGAATAAGAACAGATACCGAGAATTACACCCGGCATACAGGACAAGAGAAGTAGTACTGTGCAGAGTCAATACATACAGAATAAGAACAGATACCGAGAATTACACCCGGCATACAGGACAAGAGAAGTAGTACTGTGCAGAGTCCATACATACAGAATAAGAACAGATACCGAGAATTACACCCGGCATACAGGACAAGAGAAGTAGTACTGTGCAGAGTCCATACATACAGAATAAGAACAGATACCGAGAATTACACCCGGCATACAGGACAAGAGAAGTAGTACTGTGCAGAGTTCATACATACAGAATAAGAACAGATACTGAGAATTACTGTTTTGCATTGTTTAAGTTTTATAAAGTTTTCTAAAGTTTTTTTTATTTCCCCTTTTTTCTGTTTGTTTCCCCCCTCCCCTCCCCCGACCCCCAGTTCTCTGTCCCCCCCTATAATCAGAGAAGATGTTTGCTGGATGTTCAGTATGGAGAGTGACACAGGGGTGGGGGAGGGGACACAGGGACAGTGGAGGGGACACGGACCTCCACCCCCCCTCCCTTCCCTGTGCAGGACAAAGCAGCAGAGGAGAGGGGGGAGGGGGGCTCTGTAGGGGGTCTATAGAAGTGCATCTGAGCTATGTGCATGTGTATAGGGGGCAGGCCAGAGAGAGCCCCCCAGCCCTCAGCATCCAACACAGGAATGGAAATGGCCCTATAGTCATGGATATGGAGCTGCAGGGGACTGCTGACTATTCCCTAGTGTGTGTGTTGTGTGTGCAACTCCTGCCCGGCCACACCGCCATTCCCAGCATTTCCTCCCTTCTACAGGATTCTACAGGATTGGGACATTGTAACAACTGACTTTCATTTAGCTACACTTTAAAAAAAAAATAATTATCACTGTATTCACTGTCTCCACATCTACGATCCTCAGATCGATTAAAAAAATTATTCGGTTCCTAGGGCCTGTGCTGATCAATACATTCGCCGGTCACTCTTTATATATCAGCTCCAGAGATTGATAACAAAAAAAATAAAAAAATCATCAATAATAAAAACAAATCAATAATACAAAAAAAAGAATCAGTCCATCTTTATATATATTAGCCCCCAGCAGCTACGCTAATCAATACATTCTCCGGTCACTCTTTATACATCGACCCCCAGCGTCTGCGCAATATAGAAAAAAAAAATAATAATCACCGGTTGATCATTAGACATCAACTTATGAGATCGTTAAAAATAATGAATAAATCCACATTTATATATCAGCCTCAGCAGCTACAGTGATCAATAAATTAATTGATTAATCTTTATACATTGGCTCCTCAGATACAGATAAAAAAAAAATTAATCGGTCTGTCTTTATATATCAATCCCGGTGGCTATGCTACATAATAAATTCACCGCTCAATCTTTATACTTCGAGGTCCATACAAAAAGTCTGTCTCTATATATCGTCCCTAGCAGCTACGCTGATCAATAAATTCACTGATTAGTCTTTATACATTGGAGGCTCGGATCAATATAAAAATGAATCAGTCCGTCTTTATATTACTATCCCAATGGCTACACTGATCAATCAATTCACTGTGGTCAATCTTTATACATCAGTTCCTGGGATCAGTAATCGATCTTTATATATCTGCTCCAACAGCTACACTGATCAATAAATTCACTGCTCGGTCTTCCTACATCAGCAGCTGTGGGTATCAATAAAAAAAAAAAAAAATCACAGACTGATCTTTATATATCAGCCCCAGCAGCTATGCTGATCAATAAATTCACCGCTCTGTCTTTATACATTGGAGGCTCGGATCAATATAAAAATGAGTCAGTCCATCTTTATATTACTATCCCAATGGCTACACTGATCAATCAAATTCACTGGTCAATCTTTATATATATTCAATAAAAAAAAAAATCACAGATTGGTCTTTATATATCAGCCCCAGCAGCTATGCTGATTAATAAATTCACCGGTCAATCTTTATACATTGGCATCAATGAAAAAATGAATTGGTCTGTCATATATATATATATATATATATATATATATATATATATATATATATATGTGTGTGTGTGTGTGTGTGTATATAGATAGATAGATATCAGTCCATATCTATATAATAGCTCCAGTGACTACTTTGATCAATAAAGTGACCGGTAAGTCATCCTGCAGCTGCATCATTCAATTAAAAAAAAAAAAATCACAGATCGATCTTTATATATCAGCCACGGTGGCTACACTGATCAATAAATTCACTGGTCAGTCTTCCTACATCAGCAGCTATGGGAATCAATACAAAAATCACTGATCGATCATTATACTGTATATCAGCCACAGTGGCTACACTGATCAATAAATTCACTAGAGGCCTACATCAGCAGCTATGGGAATAAAAAAAAAAATAAAAAAATCACTGATCGATCTTTATATATCGGCCACAGTGGCTACACTGATCAATAAGTTCACTGGTCAGTCTTCCTACATCAGCAGCTATGGGAATCAATAAAAAAAAAAAAAATCACTGATCGATCTTTGTATATCAGCCACAGTGGCTACACTTATCAATAAATTCACTGGTCAGTCTTCCTACATCAGCAGCTATGGGAATCAATAAAAAAATCACCAATCAATACTTATATATCAGCCACAGTGGCTACACTGATCAATAAATTCAGCGATCAATCCTTATACATCAATGGTGCAGATTGATTAAAAAAAAATAAAAATCACTGATCGATTGTTACTCATCATCCCCCAGTGTATACGCTGATCAATAAATTCACTATTTGATCTTTATAGATTGGCGGAGGCGGAGTTAAGGAAGTGTAGGTGGGGTTAAAGAGCGACCTATTCACAATCCAACCATCCTGTAGTCCCATGACCGCCATTGTTTGGGGATAACATGGGGGCGGGGCCCCCAGCAACTGAAAACCTTCTGACCTATCCAGTCGTGCTATTCCTCAAAAAAAAAAAAAAAAAAGATCGCTGAGAATGCGATCATTGAAGGCTCGGCCATACTCCATGCGACTCTGACGCTGGATCCTACCTGTTTTTTTTTTCTTTTAATTACTTTTTAGAGTCTTCCTGTCTAAGCGCCTTAATGAACGTGGTGAAAACACATCCAAAACAGAAAACTAATTTAAAAAAGTAACAAGAAAAACAATTTAAAAGGTAAAAAACTTAATAAAATAAACTTCAAAAAAATCTAAAAAAAAAAACATCAAAAAGTAAAAAAAAACCTAAAAAAATAACAAAAATAAACTATGCAATTTTGATCACGCTGTAGAGTAACTGAATGTTGGTGACGGAGGAATTTGGTGTCCAGCGCATTGAAAAATGTTTTTTTTCTTTCACCTTTTAGAGTTTTCCAGTCTAAGCACTTCAAAGAACGTGGTGAAAACACATCAAAAAAGGAAAAAAAGTATAAAAATTGTTTTTTTTTTTTTTTTTTTTTTTTTTTAAAAGAAACTTTAAAAAGGTTCTAAATCTAAAAATAACTGAAAAAATAAATCTGACAGCAGTTTTCCATCACACTGCGGAGTGAGTAACTGAGCAAAAGTAAGTGATAGAGGAATTGGTTATCCAGCATGCTGGTAAATGTTTGTACGCTGGATCCTACCTGTTTTTTTTTTTTTTTTATTACCTATTAGAGTTTTTCTGTCTAAGTGCCTTAAGGAATGCAGTTTAAATACATCAAAAAAGAAAAAAAAAATTCAGAACACTGAAAAATGGTTATACGCTGGATCCTACCTTGGTTTGTTTTTTAATTACCTTTTAGAGCTTTCCTGTGCTTGAAAGAACATGGTGACAACACATTAAAAAAAAAAAATCTAAAAAAAAAAAAAGTTAAAAAAGGTTAAAAAAAAATCTAAAAAGTAAAAAAAAAGCTCAAAAACTAACTTTAAAAAGGTTAAATAAAAAAAAAATGCACTGGATCCTACCTGTTTTTTTTTAATATTATTATTACCTTTTAGATTTTTCCTGTCGTGCCTTAAAAACGTTGTGAAAACACATAAAAAAAGAAATGATAAAATAAAAAATACAAAGAAATGAAAAAAAAAAAACTTTAAAAAAGGTTAAAAAATCTAAAAATAACAGAAAAAAAAACCCTCACAGCAATTTTCGATCGTAGGTGACAGAGGAATCTGGTGTCCGGAACGCTGGAAAATGTTTTTTTGCTGCATCCTACTTGTTTATTTTTTAAATTACCTTTGTTGTTGTTTTTTTTATTAATTTTCCTGTCGATGTGCCTTATAAAACACGGTGAAAACACAAAAGTAAAGGTCAGAGCTCCGCCCACTCTTTATTTTTATCCCAGTGGCTTTCTTTCTTTCTTTTTAATTTCTTTGTTTATTTTTTATTTCATTCTCTTTTTTTTGTTCTCTTTGTTTACATTTTAATGATTTTGTTTCAAACTTTTGCTACTTTTTTGTTACTTTGTTGTCAGCTTTGCTACTTTATCTCTTTCCTGATTCGTACTTCTCTGCCCCCTGCCCCCGATAGATGAAGACATTGTCCTTTCTAGGTTCTGTAGAAGTCTTCTCATAGAAAGGTATGTTAGCCTGAAGAGCTTGCAATCTACAAAAAAAAAAAGGAGATTAAGCAGATTAGATAGAGAGATAAAGGAGCACATCAAGTTGTTTTGAAAGTGGAAGGAGGCTCAGGTGAGGGGTCTGGGGCTCTCAGGCACAGTAAGGGTTAAGTGTCCCAGTTGGAAGGGTGGATGGGTGGGGTCTTTCTTGTGATTGGCTGGAAGGCTCCTGGGGGCAAGGGGGAGTTTAAAGCACTCAAGGGGGGTGGAAGAAAGAGGAAAGTAAGGAGGAGGAGGAGGAGAGGACTGAGCACCTGCTGGATGGAGAGTCCTGAGCTGTATTCCCTAAAGGACAGGGGCCAACAGGCCCAACTAGGGGCCCCGCACATGCAGCACCAGCAAGATAGGGGACCCCAGATTCAGGCAGGGGCCCCGCACATTCAGATTCCTCAGGATTGGTGCTCCCAGCTTCAGAGAAGAAGTCCACAACTCCAAAGCCACCATGAGACTGATCCCTACATACAGCCAAGGGGCCACAGCATGCATCCCTACCAGGACTGGGGCTCTCAGCAAGACAGGGGATCGGAGCTGCCAAGTCACCAGGACAGGGGCCCCCAATCCCCTCCAAGGGTTACCCGTACGCAGGATCGAGGACCAATATTCCAGACTCTGGAACGGGGCCCTCAGATGCATCTAGAGGCCCCTCAGAGCAAAGCCTACCAGGACTGGGGGGCACAGATGCACATACCACAGGAAAGGGGCCCTTATATACAATCAATGGCCCTGCACATCCTGCAGTCCCTGGACAAGGACCAACAACTGCAGAAGCCACTGGAAAGGGGGCCCTATATGCAGCTGGGAGCCCCACACATCCAGTGTCCCCAAGACAAGGACCAGCAGATGCAGGAACCACTAGAAAGGGGCCCCTTTATACAAGAGGCCCCAAACATTCAACAGCCCCAAGACGAAGAGCAGCAAGTTCAGAAATCACAAGAAAAGGGCCCATTTATGCAGACAGGGGCTTCACACACTCAACATCTTCAGGACAAGGACCAGCAGCTACATAAACCACTGGAAAGGGGCCCCTTTATGCACATGGGCTCTCCACACATACAACATCCCCAGGACAAGGACCACCAACTACAGAAACCACCGGAAAGGGGCCCCTTTATGCAACTGGGGTCCGCACACATCCAACTTCCCCAGGACAAGGACTACCAGCTGCAGAAACCACCGGAAAGGGGCTCCTTTACGCAACTGGGGTCCCCACACATCCAACATCCCCAGGACAAGGACCACCAGCTGCAGAAACCACCAGAAAGGGGCTCCTTTACGCAACTGGAGTCCCCACACATCCAATTTTCCCAGGACAAGGACCACCAACTGCAGAAACAACCGGAAAGGGGCTCCTTTACGCAACTGGGGTCCCCACAAATTCAACATCCCCAGGACAAGGACCAGCAACTGCAGAAACCACTGGAAAGGGGATCCTTTACGCAACTGGGGTCCCCACGCATCCAACACCCCCAGGACAAGGACCAGCAACAGGACACACCACAAGAGAGCGATCCCCAGCCTCATTCTTACCAAGGCAGCCCTCAAAAGCCCCCAAAAGACAAGGGCCCGCAGGCCAAGGAGAAGCCCCCCCAGAAGGAGAAGGGCTCCAGCAGTGGCCCTCCTATAGTGAAGCGCCCCATGAATGCCTTTATGGTGTGGTCCAGTGAAGAAAGGAAGAGGGTGTCCGTCCAGTATCCCAAAATGCACAATTCAGAGATCAGCCGAAGGTTGGGGGAGGTCTGGAGGGGTCTCACCGAGGAGGACCGGAGACCCTTCCGGGAGGAAGCCAAGAGACTGCGGGTCCAGCATGCCCGGGACCACCCAGGGTACAAATACACCCCTCGCAAGAAGAAGAAGATGGAGCCAATCAACAAGGTTCCCCAAATACCCCCTCCACCATCTGTACCCCCAAAACCATCACTGGATGAACCCCAACCCCAGCCCCAGTTCCATCACCAGCTCCAACCTCAGCCTAGAGCCCCGCAAGAGGAGGAGAAGGCGTACCAATACAATACTTACCAGGACCCCTACAGGTGAGTACCAAGATTGTAACCCCCTCACAGATAATGCTGCACCCCATAAGTTACTCCCACCCCCTACTGCACCCCATTCATTACTCCCATCCCCTACTACTCCCAATAAATTGAACCCCCATAATTTACTTAGACGCCCTACTGCCCCCCATAAATGACACTTTAGCCCTACTGCCCCCCCCCCCCATAAATTGTACCCTTACAATCAGGATTTCTTGCCAAGGTTACCACAATTCATTAATCTAACGTAGACCCCAACATTGGCTACACACACGGTCCAATTCTGTGCCAACCCGCTGGTCCAATGGCATGGTAGGGCTTCCATAGGGTTGTATGTGGGGGGCTTGTTTATCAGCTAACATCCTTGGGGTCACCATACACCTGACCCTACAAACATTGTACAATCAATTTCACCTAAACGATGCAATATGAGGACCTACCTAATCTGTATCCAATCAGGAAAGACCTTCTCTATGAACTTTTTGGTAGATGTAAAAGAGATTGTACAACCAGATTGTAATGTGTGTGTGTGGTGAGCTTTAAGCTGCCCATATATCTTGCAGTCTGAACGTGCAATCTCTATTCAATCTCCTTTTAGATCCACCAAGACTAACCTTAACAATCCTTCCAATTTTGTGGTCAGGTAGGTTCTCCTACTACATAATTGTTGGTGGAACTAAAGAAGATTGTAACTTTTGTGTAGTGAGCTTTAGGTCTACCAACAATGTAGTATAAGGGTCTGCACACCTGGGTACAAATTGAAGGGAGATTGTACAATCAGATTGTATGGCCAGCTGAAAACGCTTATGACGTCCTTCCTCCTGACCTTCGTGTGAATGCAAAATTTTTATTTCTGTTTTTGGATAGAGAATTGCTGACTGAGTCCTGCTAAGGAGGTTTCCCCGTCACTTCCTGTCCCAGTGACACTAACGGGGAGTGAAAGAAAATATCTACAGATCCCCTCTTGTCACAGGAACAGGTGTCCCCACTGGAGATTTCCACTCACTCCCTATTGTGGTGACAACTTTAACATTTTTAGATTTAATTTGCTTTATGTCTTGTTGACAATGGCCCCATGCAAAACTAAAAAAAAAAAAAAAGTTTTGCTTTTACCTACACTTTAATGCTTAAAGCTGATATTTAGTCTGCTTGTATCTTGCCTTTCTTCTGCCCCTAATCCACATAATTGAAGTTTTCAATATAACATTTCCATTCTTTACATACCATATTTTAGTCCCTGTGATGTCATCACTGGGTCACTGTGCTTCTCTATGCAAGGATACATCATGGCTGGTGGGAAGGACTGTACATATTTTCCTGATAGACACATCACATATTTGTGCTGAGCCTCCATAACTGAAAGCCAATGAATGATAGGGGCGGGACAGGGACAGCCTCTGCCTGACTTACTATGTGTCATTTGCCCTCAATCAGCACTATGCATTGTAATGGGGCAGGCAGCTTGTCAGCCAGTACCATAGCAATGAATGATGACCTCACCCTCCCCCATCAGTCACCTCCCCCCAATCCGTTCGCATGAGAGGTCTCCCTCTCCCCCATCGGTTTGCATGAGTGTCCCCCCCTCCCCTATCTGTCCGCATGAGTGTCCCCCCCTATCTGTCCGCATGAGTGTCCCCCCCCTCCCCTATCTGTCCGCATGAGTGTCGTCCCCCCATCCATTCGCATGAGAGCCTCTTCTCCCCCCCCTCCCCATCGGTTCACATGAGAGGTCTCCCCATCACTTCGTATGAGTCCCCCCCCCCCCCCCCCTCAGTTCTCATGAGAGTCTCTATCTCTATCTCTATCTCTATCTCTATCTCTATCTCTATCTCTCCATCTCTCCCCATCGGTTCGCATGAGTCCAGCCCCCCCCCTCACCATCGGTTCGCATGAGAGTCTCTAGACACCCCCCCCATCCATTCGCGTGAGAGGTCCCCCCCCCCCATCTGTTTGCGTGAGAGGTCCCCCCCCCCCATCTGTTTGCGTGAGAGGTCCCCCCCCCCATCTGTTTGCGTGAGAGGTCCCCCCCCCCATCTGTTTGCGTGAGAGGTCCCCCCCCCCATCTGTTTGCGTGAGAGGTCCCCCCCCCATCTGTTTGCGTGAGAGGTCCCCCCCCCCCATCTGTTTGCGTGAGAGGTCCCCCCCCCCATCTGTTTGCGTGAGAGGTCCCCCCCCCATCTGTTTGCGTGAGAGGTCCCCCCCCCCCATCTGTTTGCGTGAGAGGTCCCCCCCCCCATCTGTTTGCGTGAGAGGTCCCCCCCCCATCTGTTTGCGTGAGAGGTCCCCCCCCCATCTGTTTGCGTGAGAGGTCCCCCCCCATCTGTTTGCGTGAGAGGTCCCCCCCCATCTGTTTGCGTGAGAGGTCCCCCCCCCATCTGTTTGCGTGAGAGGTCCCCCCCCCATCTGTTTGCGTGAGAGGTTCCCCCCCCCCATCTGTTTGCGTGAGAGGTCCCCCCCATCTGTTTGCGTGAGAGGTCCCCCCCATCTGTTTGCGTGAGAGGTCCCCCCCCATCTGTTTGCGTGAGAGGTCCCCCCCATCTGTTTGCGTGAGAGGTCCCCCCCATCTGTTTGCGTGAGAGGTCCCCCCCATCTGTTTGCGTGAGAGGTCCCCCCCATCTGTTTGCGTGAGAGGTCCCCCCCATCTGTTTGCGTGAGAGGTCCCCCCCATCTGTTTGCGTGAGAGGTCCACCCCCAATCTGTTTCACATGAGAGGTTCCCCCCCCTCAATCTGCTTTGCATGAGAAGTCCCCCCCCCCCCCCCCTTCCCCCATCCGTTCGCATGAGAGGTTTCCCCATCCCCCCATCCGTTAGCATTGGCGCCCCCCCATCCCCCATCTGTTTGCAGGATAGGTCCCCCCCCCAGTAGAGTTCCCTTTTTCCGTCACCGGCAGGTTCTGTATGCTGGGGGTGGTCCTGCTATGGTGTGGGTGGGTGGCACCATAACAATGAATGACTCCCTGGCCCTAGAGCTCCATTGGTTGTTATGGTGCTGGCGGCCGGCCCTCTGTACCATGGCAACCCCTTTTGTGGTGTGAAAATACCTGTCAAAGTGTGTCCCATATTCTTAGCATCCCGGGTGAGAAACTCAGGAGAAAATCCTCAGAGTAGTGTAGATCTTCTAAGGTGAAGGACTCACAGGTGTCCTAAAATTGCAATAATGTATCTCTATGGTGACCAGCATCGGGAGAAGATACTTTGTTTATAACTTTAGAACAATCACAAATTCTTCAAGTTCTCCATTTCTCTGAGGATGGGCTGGGACTGTATATTGTCCTTTTGTATGCACAGATACAATTTACTAAGTGTGGACATTTGACTCTGGACATCTGTCACATGCTTGTTCCAGGTTAGTAATCAAAACTAAAGGCAGCCAGGCAGCTCGACTTTTCAGAAGGTGGTCAACAACGGCAGCAGCATGCCTGGGACAAGGGTGGGCAGAAGGGAAGGCTGCCCTGGGCGCAGTGTGTATTGTAGGGATGGGGGCACCATAAGTTCCTTCTACTATAAGACTGAGGAGTATTGACAGTGGCATCGCTACTTCTGTTAGCTCAGTGCTGGAAACGGCAAGGAGAGGAGCCATCTTTGCCCTGGGTACTGGATGATATTGTCCTTTTTTATGGAAATCTTACTAACCAATAACCTTCTTTCTCTCTCGCAGTTACGTGCCGTACCCTGCCCCGATCAAGACGGAACCGTTCTACCCCACCGTCACCGACGTTTCAGCACTCTATGGCCTTGGACTCTACGATTACGGTGAGCGGAGGGGGATCCATCCTCAGGTTCACTATCAGACGGTGGAGGTGGAGAGCGGGGGGTCCCTCACCAGCCTGTGACCAGCGGGGGCGGTCTCTTGGAGCCTACTGGATCATGCAGGTCCCTCCCATGAGGGGGGAAACTGAACATCCCATCCTTTCCCAGGAGCTCCGTAGGTCTCGCTGAGGACCGTCGTGGAATAGAAGTGGTGAATACGACCAATGATCTCCGTCTCTAGACAGTGCGTCCGATCCTGTAGAATTGTCTAGTTGGGGCCCCATTATAGGGACCGCTGTGAACACATTTTTAGGGGGGGTTTGCTGATCCCTTGTGGACTATACCATCAGAGAATATTCCTACATAGACACTCCTCATGGGAGGGTACCATATTGCCGCAGTCTTGTACACTGTTTACTGATTGTCTAGATTTTTATGAATATTTTGTATTTTTGTTAGTGAAATATTAAATGTTTTTTTTAATTGTGTCAGAATTTTGTTACTTTCATTGTCCAGTAGGGATGAGCTTTATATTTGTCGTAAACTGAACATTATGGGGCGTTCGCGCCAAATTTGAGCGCCACGTAACGCCCCATAATGCACTGCGGGAGCTCGGTGCATTGCTGCATGATGATTGGCCAAAGCATGCACCATGACCTACGTGCTTTGGCCAATCCCAGTGTCCTCAGCTAAGAGAGCCATAATTGGCCAAAGGCAGGGTGCCTTTGGCCAATCATGGCTCAGGGGGACTAAGTCCATGCCCCACACTGTATAAGGCTGCCTGCACGTCGGCCCCGTGTAGTGTGTTGTTGGCATGGACGGAGAGAGAGTGTAATTTAGATTGAGCAGGCAGGTTATTCAGTTAGCTGCAGTGTATTTAATATCTATCTATCTTGCATCCAGTTTAGCTAGATCTGACTGCAGGCCATTCCTGGTGTACTTTTTCTAATATACTTCAGGTGGTGTACACAATACATACAGTGCACCCATAGCCGTTATTACACTTCTGTTGGTGTACACAGTACCGTGCACCCGTAGTGCAGTTGCTACTACTTTTCTGGTGGTGTAAACAGTACACAATACATACAGTGCACCCATAGTTGCTATTAGACTTCTGGTGGCGTGCATAATACCATGCGCCCCTAGTGCAGTTGCTACTACTTTTCTGGTGGTGTACACAGCCCACAATACAGTGTGGTCTTGCTAAACAAAATTTACAGCATGTCCGGAAGGCCACTAAGGAGAGGCAGATGCTCACAGGCCACTAAAAGAGGGCAAGCAGGCTCTGTGTCTACAGTCGACAGTGCTGGCTGTGGACACAGTGCATCCTCGGCACATGCCATGGGGCACGCTTGTCCTTTTTTTTCTGCAGCTGGCCGTGTTATTGAGCCACAACATGCAGCAGAGTTGGTGGAATGGATAACAAAGCCGTCCTCATTCTCTGTCACTCAGGCTCAGAGTACTTTGCCTGGCAAAGCGGCCTATTCCATCGGCTCCATGTCAACAGTCACTCCTTCCCTAGCCCCACAATCGTGCACGGAGGAGTCCCCTGAACTATTCGACCACAGTGTCAGGTACATGCTGCAGGAGGATGCGCAGCAATTTGAAGGCTCCGATGATGGTACCCAGGTTGAGGAAGGGAGTAACGTGAGCCTAGAGAGGGGGTGCCCAAGAAGGTCAAGAAACTGGCAGTCATGTTCCCCCAGCTGCAGCATACTGCCAAGTTTGCTCCAGTGACGAGGAGGGAGGGGTTGATGAGGTCACACTGACTCTACTTGGGTGCCTGATAGAAGAGAGGAGGAGGCACATCTCCAACGAGGATGCCTTCAGGGGGCAGCTTAAAGGCAGCCACCCTATTGCATCACACCACAGAGCTAAGCAGGTGCAGGGCACTGATGACTCCCTGCATATTTTGAAAAGTTCTTTAGCGTGGGCTTTTTTTGACACGTGTGCAGCAGATCACACCATTGCTGTTTGCAACATATGTCTGAAGCGTATCAGGCGTGGCCAAAACAGCAGCCGCTTGGGCACCACATGCTTGACCAGACATATGACGACCTCCCATGCAGTCCGTTGGCAACAGTACTTAAAAGACCCACATCAAAGAACAACCGGACCTCTCCTTGCTCCTCATCAGCTGGCATCTCCAACCCCACTATACCTCCAGTCCTCTCAGAAACCTGCACTGAGAGGAATGAAGGTATACAAATGGGTGTCCCAAGTAATCTGCTAGCGGTACACCAACATCCGATTTTAGCAGGCAAATTTCCCTACCCCAGTTGCTAAACCGTCAAAAGAAATTCGGTCTCAGCCATCCACATGCTCAGCGTCTGAATGCTACCTTGGCCATATTGCTAGCACTGCAACTGCTGCCTTTTCAGCTGGTAGACTGTGTCCCTCTGTGAATTTGTGGAATGTGCGGTACCTCAGTGGCAGGTTCCCAAACGCCATTTCTTTTCACGGAAGGCCATTCCGGCTCTCTACCAGCATATGGAAGGCAATGTCTTGGCCTCGTTGGACAGGACGGTCAGCAGTGAGGTGCATATTACCGCTGACTCATGGTCCAGCAGGCATGGACAGGGATGTTACCTTTCTTTCACGGTGCACTGGGTAACTCTGCTGGCAGCTGGGAAGGATGCAGGACAGGGTTCAGTATTGTCGGAGCTTGTTCCGCCACCATGCCTTCAAAATGCTAGTAGTGGTGATTCTGCCACAACTCTCTCCTCCACAACCCCCTCTTCTTCTTCCTCTATGGCCTCTTCCTCTGCAGATTTGTCCTCTGAACCAGCGGTGCTCCGTAGGCGTTAAAGGGGCTACACAAGCACTCAGGCAAAAAGATGCCATGCGTTGCTTGAGTTGGTCTGCTTGGGGGACAGGAGCCACACTGGGGCAGAGATTCTGGCAGCTCTGCAGGAGCAGGCTCAGAGGTGGTTGATGCCACGCCAGCTTCAGCTAGGAATGGTTGTATGCGACAATGGCACCAACCTCCTCTCCGCCCTCCGACGGGGACACTTGAACCATGTTCCCTGTTTGGCTCACGTGCTGAATTTGGTGGTGCAGCGGTTCTTGAGCAGGTACCCGGGCTTACAGGATCTCCTGAGGCAGGCCAGGAAATGTGGTCATTTCCGCCGGTTATATAATGCCAGTGCTAGGCTGGTTGACATTCAAAGCGAGTGCAACCTGCCCAAGAATCGCCTCATTTGTGACATGCCCACCAGGTAGAACTCAACGTTGGCAATGCTGCAGCGGCTGCACACGCAGCAGAGGGCCATCAATGAGTACCTGTGCGAGTATGGCACCAGGACAGGGTCAGGGGAGCTTGGCTTTTTTTGCCACGCCAGTGGTTACTGATCAAAGATGCATGCACTGTCCTGTCACCATTTGAGGAGGCCACAAGGATGGTGAGAAGTGACAGTGCATGCATCAGTGATACTGTCCCTCTTGTCTTCCTGTTGGAGCACACGCTTCATGGAATAATAGACAGGGCACTTGAGGCAGAACAGCGGGAGGAAGAGGAGGACTTCCTTACCTCTCAAGGCTCCTTTTATTCAGATAGTATTCCTGTGTGCCCATCGATCACACATGAAGAAGAAGAAGAGGAGGAGGAGGAGGAGGAGGATTGTGTCAGCATGGAGGTGGAGGATAACACTCAGCATCAGCAGAGGTCTTCAAGGGATCGTTTTCAGTCCCCAGAAACCCATGGAGTTGTACGTGGCTGGGAGGAGGTGGTTGAGGATTATGTGATCCTTAGTGACCCAGAGGACTCAGGATCGAATGCCTCTGCAAACTTACGCTGCATGGCCTCCCTGATCCTGCAAAGCCTTCAAAAGGACCCTAGGATTCGTGGTATCAAGGAGAGGGATCATTACTGGCTGGCAACCCTTCTTGATCCACGTTACAAGGGTAAGGTTGCCAAACTTATCCAGCCTTCGCAGAGGGAGCAGAGGATGAAACATCTTTGGGAGGCCTTGCAGAAAGGTTTGTGCAATGCGTTTCCAGAGCCTGGAAGGTTACAATTTCCTGGTGCTGGACAACGTGTTGCTGAGGCTTCATTCAGTCACAGAGAGAGCGGTGGTGGAGAATGTGGCCGGCTGACCGATGCCTTCAGACAATTCTTCATTCCTCAGCGCCAAGGTCTGATCGGTTCCAGCAACCATTGCCAGTGTCTGAATTACATGGTGCAGGAATATCTAGGGGCAAGATCAGACTTGGAGACCTTTCCAACAGAACATACACTGGGTTATTGGGTCTTGAGGATGGACCACTGGCCAGAGCTTGCTTAATATGCAATTGAGCTACTGGCCTGTCCTGCATCCAGCGTTCTTTCTGAACGCACATTCAGTGCTGCTGGAGGCCGTTTAACCACTTGCTGACTGCGCTATAGGCGAATGATGGCTGCAGCGTGGTTGAATAACTCTGGGAGGGTGTACAGTGACGTCCTCCCAGAATCCCAGGGGGCGCGCACCGCATCACGGATCAGGGTAAACGGCCGCTGATATCGGCCGTTTACCATGTGATCGCTCCGTCAAATGATGGAACGATCACTAGTAAACAAACCAGCGTCACGTACGGTTCCTCTCTCCCCTCTCTGTACAGATCTGTACAGTGCGAGGGGAGAGGGGGAGAGATCAGTGGCAGTAGTGCTGTGGGCTGGATGTGTAATGCCCACAACGCTGATATGTGCCCATTGCAGCCAGCCATCCATCCATACCCAGCAATCAATGCTCAGCATACTCATCCATCCAGCCATCCATACTCAGCATACTCATCCATCCATCCATACCCAGCCATCCATGCTCAGCATTATTATCCATACTCACTCACCCATCCATACTCAGCATAATCATCCATCCATCCATGCTCAGCCATCCATACTCAGCATACTCATCCATCCATCCATACCCAGCCATCCATGCTCAGCATACCCATCCATACTCACCCATCCATACTCAGCATACTCATCCATCCATGCTCAGCCATCCATACTCAGCATACTCATGCATCCATCCATGCTCAGCCATCCATCCATTCATGCTCAGCCATCCATACTCAGCATACTCATCCATCCATACTCAGCATACTCATCCTTCCATCCATACTCAGCATACTCATCCATCCATCCATGCTCAGCCATCCATACTCAGCATACCCATCCATACTCAGCATACTCATCCATCCATCCATGCTCACCCATCCACACTCAGCATACTCAGCCATCCATCCATGCTCAGCCATCCATACTTAGCATACACATCCATCCATACTCAGCATACTCATCCATCCATCTATACTCAGCATACCCATCCATACTCAGCATACTCATCCATCCATCCATGCTCAGCCATCCATGCTCAGCATACTCATCCATCCATCCTCATCCATCCATCCATGCTCACCCATCCATAGTCATCCATCCATCCATGCTCACCCATCAATACTCAGCATACTCATCCATCCATGCTCAGCCATCCATACTGAGCATACTCATCCATACTCAGCATACCCATCCATAGTCAACATACTCATCCATCCATCCATGCTCAGCCATCCATACTCAGCATACTCATCCATCCAGGCTCAGCCATCCATACTCAGCATACTCATCCATCCATCCATGCTCAGCCATCCATCCTCAGCAATACTCATCCATCCATCCATGCTCAGCCATCCATCCTCAGCAATACTCATCCATCCATCCATGCTCAGCCATCCCATCCACCCCCATCCATAATTAGCCATACCCAGCCATACTCAGCCGTACCCAGCCGTACCCAGCCATACTCAGCCATACCCAGCCGTACTCAGCCGTACCCAGTCGTACTCAGTCGTACTCAGTCGTACCCAGCCATACTCAGCCATACCCAGCCATACTCAGTCGTACTCAGTCGTACCCAGCCATACTCAGCCATGCTCAGCCGTACCCAGCCGTACTCAGTCGTACCCAGCCATACTCAGCCGTACCCAGCCATCCCATCTATACCCAGCCATACTCAGCCGTACCCATCCGTACTCAGCCGTACCGGGCCATACTCATTCATGCTCAGCCATCCCCATCCACGGCTCATCCATCCCCATTCATGCTCATCCATGCCACATCAGTTATCATCCATGCCACATCCATGCCACTACAGTGCCTCACAAAAGTGTAATAGGTAGTCAAATTAGATTTGACACTTATGCCCCTAAAACACCTGACGGTGCTCCCTGCATGTTGGTCCTCTGTACAGTCAGGTCCATAAATATTGGGACATCAACACAATTCTAATCTTTTTGGCTCTATACACCACCACAATGGATTTGAAATAAAACGAACAAGATGTGCTTTAACTGCAGACTTTCAGCTTTAATTTGAGGGTATTTACATCCAAATCAGGTGAAGGGTGTAGGAATTACAACAGTTTGTATATGTGCCTCCCTCTTTTTAAGGGACCAAAAGTATTGGGACAATTGGCTGCTCAGCTGTTCCATGGCCAGGCGTGTGTTATTCCCTCATTATCCCATTTACAAGGAGCAGATAAAAGGTCCAGAATTAATTTCAAGTGTGCTATTTGCATTTGGAATCTGTTGCTGTCAACTCTCAATATGAGATCCAAAGAGCTGTCACTATCAGTGAAGCAAGCCATCATTAGGCTGGAAAAACAAAACAAACCCACCAGAGAGATAGCAAAAACATTAGGTGTGGCCAAATCAACTGTTTGGAACATCCTTAAAAAGAAAGAACGCACCGGTGAGCTCAGCAACACCAAAAGACCTGGAAGACCACGGAAAACAACTGTGGTGGATGACCGAAGAATTCTTTCCCTGGTGAAGAAAACACCCTTCACAAAAGTTGGCCAGATCAAGAACACTCTCCAGGAGGTAGGTGTATGTGTGTCAAAGTCAACAATCAAGAGAATACTTCACCAGAGTGAATACAGAGGGTTCACCACAAGATGTAAACCATTGGTACCATCACCATGCTTCACTGATGAGGTGGTATGCTTTGGATCATGAGCAGTTCCTTTCCTTCTCCATACTCTTCTCTTCCCATCACTCTGGTACACGTTGATCTTGGTCTCATCTGTCCATAGGATGCTGTTCCAGAACTGTGAAGGCTTTTTTAGATGTTGTTTGGCAAACTCTAATCTGGCCTTCCTGTTTTTGAGGCTCACCAATGGTTTACATCTTGTAGTGAACCCTCTGTATTCACTCTGGTGAAGTATTCTCTTGATTGTTGACTTTGACACACATACACCTACCTCCTGGAGAGTGTTCTTGATCTGGCCAACTTTTGTGAAGGGTGTTTTCTTCACCAGGGAAAGAATTCTTCGGTCATCCACCACAGTTGTTTTATGTGGTCTTCCGGGTCTTTTGGTGTTGCTGAGCTCACCGGTGCGTTCTTTCTTTTTAAGGATGTTCCAAACAGTTGATTTGGCCACACCTAATGTTTTTACTATCTCACGGATGGGTTTGTTTTGTTTTTCCAGCCTAATGATGGCTTGCTTCACTGATAGTGACAGCTCTTTGGATCTCATATTGAGAGTTGACAGCAACAGATTCCAAATGCAAATAGCACACTTGAAATTAATTCTGGATCTTTTATCTGCTCCTTGTAAATGGGATAATGAGGGAATAACACACGCCTGGCCATGGAACAGCTGAGCAGCCAATTGTCCCATTACTTTTGGTCCCTTAAAAAGAGGGAGGCACATATACAAACTGTTGTAATTCCTACACCCTTCACCTGATTTGGATGTAAATACCCTCAAATTAAAGCTGAAAGTCTGCAGTTAAAGCACATCTTGTTCGTTTTATTTCAAATCCATTGTGGTGGTGTATAGAGCCAAAAATATTAGAATTGTGTCGATGTCCCAATATTTATGGACCTGACTGTATGTGGCCACGCTGTGGAAAAGTCTCACACATGTGGTATCGCCCTACTCAGGAGGATTAGGAGAATCTATTTTGGGGTGTAATTTTTGGTATGTACATGCTATGTGTTAGAAACATTGTGTAAATGGACAACGTTGTGTAAAAAAAAATGCGTTTTCATTTTCTTTACACATTTTTCAAAAACTTGTACAAAAAAATGACATGTTCAAAAGACTCGATATGCCTCATAGATTATACGTTGGGTTGTTTTCTTTCCAAAATGGGGTCAGTTTTGGGGCGTTTCCATTGTCCTGGTTCTCCAGGGCCTTCAAAAGTGTAAGAGGTAGTCAAGAAATTATATGTGTAATTTATGCTCCAAGAACGTCTGATTGTTGGACCTCTGTATGTGGCCAGGCTGTGTAAAAGTCTCACACATGTGCTATCACCATACTTAAGAGGAGTAGTAGAATGTGTTTTGGGGTGTAATTTGTGGTATGCATATGCTGTGTGTGAGAAATAACCTGCTAATATAACAATTTTGTGAAAAAAATGAAAAAAAAAATCTTGATTTTGCAAAGAATTGTGGGAAAAAATTACAACTTCAAAAAACTCACCATACATCTTTACTAAATACCTTGGAATGTCTACTTTCCAAAAAGGGGTCATTTGGGGGGTATTTGTACTTCCCTGGCATGTTAGGGTCTCAAGAAATGAGATGTCAGTACTTCAGGTGTGATCAATTTTCAGATATTGGCACCATAGCTTGTGGACTCTATAACTTTCACAAAGACCAAATAATATCCACCAATTTGAGTTATTTTTACCAAAGATATGTAGCGGTATAAATTTTGGCCAAAATATATGAAGAAAAATGACTAATTTGCAAAATTTTATAACAGAAACGAAGAAAAGTGCATTTCTTTACAGAATTTTTGGTCTTTTTTCTTTTTTAGAGCAAAAAATAAAAAACCCAGCTGTGATTAAATACCACCAAAAGAAAGCTCTATTTGTGTGAAAAAAAATACAAAAACTTCATATAGGTACAGTGTTGCATGACTGAGTAATTGTCATTCAAAATGTGAGAGCACTGAAAGCTGAAAATTGGTCTGGTTAGGAAGGGGGTTTAAGTACCCAGTGGTCAAGTGGTTAACAGGGGTGCACAATTAAAACTTTTGATCTAATATTTCACAGCACGGCCCGTTCCTGCGCTTAACAAAAGTATCTGTGAGGCTTTACAGTGTTGTGCCACCACCACCACCTAAGGCCCAATTTTTGTGCCCCTGTTTAACAGGGGCATGTAATTACAATTTTTGATCTAATATTTCACAGCAGGGCCTGTTCCTGCGCTCAACAAGAGTATCTGTGAGCCTTTACAGTGTTGTTCCACCACCACCACCTAAGGCCCAATTTTTCTGCCCCTGTTTAACAGGGGCATGTAATTACAATTCTTGATCTAATATTTCACAGCAGGGCCCGTTCCTGTGCCCACCAAGAGTAACTGTGAGGACTTACAGTGTTCTGGTACCACCAACACCTAAGGCCCAATTTTCCACAGAGTGTATAGGGCAGGCCGTATAGTATATACAGGCAGTCCCCTATTTTCAAACATCCGACTTACAAATGATTCCTACTTACAAACGGGAGGGAGACAACAGGAAGTGAGAGGAAATATACCCCTAGGAAGGGAAAATTTTCTCCTGTAAGAGTTAATATGGGAAAAACGTGTCTCCTCCACTGATTTATCACCAATCCTTGTTTCCCTAATAACCCAAAATTTTCTAAATCCAATTGTCATTGGGACAGAAAGTGAGGTGAAATCTTCTGAAGAGGAGCACAGACAGCAAAACAAATGTTACAGGGGTGATAACCCTTCCCTATGTTATCCAAAAAGTTTAAAAATAGATTTTTTGGCTGGAGCTACACTTACAAAATGTACCTGTACCAAATTACAAACAGATTCAACTTAAGAACAAACCTACAGTCCCTGTTTTGTTTGGACCGCCTGTATACTGCTGTTCAGAGTATATAGGGCCTGGGGGCCCCACACCTTTTTTTTTAAATTTGGATGCGGGGTTCCCCTTAATATCCATACCAGACACAAAGGGCCTGGTAATGGACTGGGGGGGGGGGGGGGGGGTACCGATGCCGTTGTTCTCAATGATTTTCATCTATATAGCCGGGACCCGACATTACATTAAAGCCGCAAGCAGTTTTAAATGACTTTTAATACTTTAGAAATGTCATTTTGTGCAGGGACTGTTCTAAACACGGGAAACACGCGCCACTTTACAGGCGTACTATAGACACCCCCCAGGTACGATATTGAAAGGAATATTTCACTTTTATTCTTTCACTTTAAGCATTATTAAAATCACTGCTCCGGAAAAAACTTTTTTTTGCATTGATACATGTCCCCTGGGGCAGGACCCAGGTCCCCAAACACTTTATGACAATAACTTGCATATAAGCCTTTAAAATTAGCACTTTTGATTTTTCACGTTCGAGTTCCATAGACTTTAACGGTGTTCGCACAAATTTTTTGCCTGTTCGCATGTTCTGCCGCGAACCGAACCGGGGGGTGTTCGGCTCATCCCTATTGTCCAGTCACCGAGGGACACGTCATAAAATAACCGCCAAAAAGTGGTATTTAAAGTGTATGTCCAGAAATGACCGACCTTTACCCCTTTACCTCCAAATCTCCCACCCCCTTCTGGATCAGGTCCCAGCATTATTTTTCCCCTTTACCTCGTTAATGTATCGCTTATTACTGGCTGTGATGACATCACCAGGTACAATTCTTTGTGGGGCAGCTGCTGGGGGCTCAGTTATTAACATAAGCAATTCCCCAAGAACTACATCTCCCAAGAGATCATTCCCTACATTGGGGGGGGGGGGGGGGGGTCAAGGCAAAAGCACGGGGGGGGGGGAATTGGGCAAGGGTTGTTCTGTAGTTCAGCAGGTGGAGTAGACAATGCAGGTTGGGAATTCAGTGGTATGAAATGGAAGGGGTTCCTTCCAAGCACAGTAATATCCTCTGGTCTTGGACCTCTGGGGATTCTACAAGCGTCTATAGCTTGCCCTGCTGCATTCTTCATCTGCACATTTCCCAGTACCGGGATTAAAGACACGAGTTCCACCAGTCCATTACGAGGAGAAGTTTCCAGCAGGGATTAGGAGATGGAAGAGTCCAGAAGAAGTCACCCTGCTCCCAGATGGCATCCCAATCACTTATTTATAAACATTTGATAAGAGTTTAAGTGGAGAAACAGCCTCCTGCTGTAGCCTGGTCCACAGTACTTCCCATCAAGATCCAACTATTTATATCCTAGCCTCCTACCCAGGGTGCCTACTGCTGGTAGGGGCAAGACTGGCATTACCTTGTAGTGCTCCCTACCGATAAATATCACTATGTTACCTATGGAGACCTCTTGTGGCTTCATAGGCTACTACACTGCCTAAAATTGCATGTGGTGGCTACCAATCCAAATCTACAAACTCTGGTGTCATCTTATGGCCAGATGGGTGAGATACCACAGACACATCAGTCTGTATAATACAGACACAGGTGGTGTACAGACCCGGGAACTCAGCACATGAATGGTGGGAACGTCTCATAATGGTCCCAGCAGGTGTACAGACCCAGGAACTCAGCACAGGGATGGTGGGGACCCCTCATGATGGGCACAGCAGGTGTACAGACCCGGGAACTCAGTGCATTGATAGTGGGAACCCCTCATAATGTTCATAGCAGGTGTACAGACCCGGGAACTCAGCACAGGGATGGTGGGAACCTTTCACAATGGGTAAAGCAAGTGTACAGACCCAGGAACTCAGCACAGGGATGGTGGAAACCCCTCATAATGGGCATAGCAGGTGTACAGACCCAGGAACTCAGCACAGGGATGGTGGGCGCAGCAGGTGTACAGACTCGAGAATTAAGCACAGGAATGGAGAGAACCCCTCATAATGTGCACATCAGGAGTACAGACTGGGGACCTCAGCACAGGAATGGTGGGAACCCCTCATAATGGGCACAGCAGGTGTACAGACCCAGGAACTCAGCACAGGGATGGTGAAAGCCCCTCATAAAGGGCACTGCAGGTGTACAAACTCGAGAACTCAGCACATGGATGGTGGGAACCTCTCATAACGGACACATCAGGTGTACAGACCTGGAAACTTAGCACATGGATGGTGGGAACCCCTCATAATGGGCGCAGTAGGTGTACAGACTGGGGACCTCAGCACAGGGATGGTGGGAACCCCTAATAATGGATGCAGCAGATGTACAGACCCCGAAACATAGCACAGGGATGGTGAGAACCCCTCATAATAGGCATAGCAGGTGTACCGATCTGGGAACTCAGCACATGGATGGTGGGAACATCTCATAATAGTCCCAGCAGGTGACCAGACCCAGAAACTCAGCACAGGGATGGTGGGAACCCCTCATAATGGGCACAGCAGGTTTACAGACCCGGGAACTCTGCACAGGGATGGTGATAACCCCTCATAATGGGCACAGCAGGTGTACAGACCCGGAAACTCATTACAGGGTTGGTGGGAGCCCCTCATAAAGGGCACAGCAGGTGTACAGACCCGGGAACTCAGCACAGGGATGGTGGGAACCCCTCATAAAGGGCACAGCAGGTGTGCAGACTTGAGAACGCAGCACAGGGATAGTGGGCACCCCTCATAATAGGCACAGCAGGTTTATAGATCCGTTAACTCAGCACAGGGATGGGGGGGAACCCCTCATAATGGTCCCAGCAGGTGTACAGATCCAGGAACTCAGCACAGGGATGGTGGGAACCCCTCATAATGGGCCCAGCAGGTGTACAGACCCAGCAACTCTGCACACAGCAGGTGTACAGACCCGGGAACTCAGCACAGGGAAGGTGGAAGCCCCTCATAAAGGGCACTGCAGGTGTACAAACTCGAGAACTCAGCACATGGATGATGGGAACCTCTCATAACGGGCACATCAGGTGTACAGACCCGTGTCCTCAGCACAGGGATGGTGGGAACCCCTCATAATGGGCACAGCAGGGGTGAACTCAGCACAGGGATGGTGGGAACCCCTCATAATGGGCACAAAAGATGTACAAACCCGGGAACTCAGCACAGCGATCAGATTCTCCAGGACTGTCCCAGGAAGTCATTAAAATCCCAGTCTTGTAGGGCCACCAATAAGGGGGTACCGGGGTTGCCTTGCCAGTGAGCAAACAATCTTCAGTGACTGACCTAGTTATGGAGTTAGCAATGTTAACCAAGGCCATATGTTGCTTAGCTTAGTATCTGTCTCCCTCTACTGGACAGACTTATATTCACAGCATCCTGCCTTGGGAAAGCATTGTGCAAGTTAAAGCGGTAGTAAACCGCGGAGGAAAAAAAAAAACCCTGAAAGACAATAGCATAACGTGCTAGTATGCATCGTATATTAGCACATTATGAAATACTTACCTTAGAATGAAGGTCACCGCTGAGGGAGCTGACATGTTCCCTCTGCGTTTCTTCCGGGTTCGCTGGCTCCGGCGCTGTGAGTGGCTGGAGCTGCGACGACGTCACTCCCACGCATGCGCATGGAAGCCCTCCGTTCCGGCAGTATACGCCGGACCTGCAGAGCGCATGCGCCGCTGACGTCAGCGGCTGCATGCAGGGTCAATATCTCCTAAACCTTGCAGGTTTAGATGATTTTCTTTTTACCTACAGGTTAGCCTTATTATAGGCTTACCTGTAGGTAAAAATCACCAAGCAGGGGATACAACCGCTTTAATGTGCAGGATATTAAGAAACAGTTTACCCCCAACAAGAATTATTTGAATGTTTTGTTGTTGTTGTTGTTGTTGTAGCAAGGTCTCGGACCTCCAAAGGCATAATGGTGACCTTCAGAGTTCGGGAGAGCTGACATCCGTCTTTGTAGAGTGGGTTACAAGGCATGGTGGGTGTAATGCAAGATGGAGTGATGGGCGCCAGACACTTTTTGAATGCAAAAGAGATTTATTGTCTCTTAACAGAACTGGGGGAGAGAGGGTTAGGGCCAGGATACCCTTAAGTAAATGCAATGATAATTGGCAGACTCAGAGACTTCTATAGGTAGACAGCTATACAGTGGAAGGCCTCCAGCCGGATAACACTTCTGTGTAGGTAGGACCACTGTCTCCTTCCAACAAATCTTGTAACAGTCACTAGCGGTAGTTGTACTTAACTATTGGCAACACAGAATGGTTATTCTCTTACACTACAGACTCTCACTGTAGACTGTTACTCGCTGAGCTCCCAGTCTCTCATTAGACTTCCAGATCCAATCACCACTGAATCTCCTGAGCTCTTCCACAGCTAGCACGTTGTATACGTCACCCCTGCTATCCTGCTGGGTACCTAGCTTGGCACTCAATGATCCTCAAGCATCACCCATTGCTGTTCTGCTGGGTCCCTGGCTTGGCACTTGATGCTCCTTAAGCGTCACCCCCACTGTCCTGCTAGGTCCCTGGCTTGGCACTTGACGCTCCTTAAGCGTCACCCCCACTGTCCTGCTGGGTCCCTGGCTTAGCACCTGCTGAAGCTTTCCCCCTTCTTCATCGTCCCCAACTGGTGAGAAGACTGCTCAGGTACTGGCTCCAACTTACTCACTCTAGTCTCCGGTAACAAGGTGGATGGTCCCTTAATGACGACAGCTTCCCCTCTACCTGCGACCGCAACTGGTTCCCCATCCAGCTGAACCATCATAACTCGGTTGGACTCCAATCCTAAAGTCCCAACCCTACGCTGCTTCTCTTGCTCCTGGATAGGCCTCAGGCAGCCTAGCAGCCAGATGTCCCCGGGATAGACCTCTGGCTTGGCCTAGCAAACCGGAGCAACATAATACACCTTCACCCAGACAGCCGTCCAGGTGGCACAGAACCCCAATCCCCTGACTCCAACCAAATAAATAGGCTCTCCCAGCAGGCCAAGGGACTAAGGAAACCCCTGCCAATTGGCTGAGACACCCCATCCATCCATAGTCTGACCTTGCTACACCCTTGTCAATCTAATGCCACCAGCAAACGCCACGTAGTGACAGAAGAGAAAAGGTACAGCAAGCCAGAGTTAGAGAGGAATCAGTGGATCTTCTAACAATCAGCCAGGATGATTAATACCTGACAAACTAAATTTATTAGCAACCCTGCCTAAACACCAGGGTGCTACAAGTATTATACATGTTATACATTCGGTGAGTGGAAGACAGTGTAGGGATTGTCAGAGATGGGGTGATGGAAACTGAGTGGTTGGTAAGGTGCATGAGTCTAGCAGCAACATTCATGATGGACTAAAGGCGGAATAGCCTATGTAGTGGTAGGCCAACAAGAAGGGAGTTGCAAGGAGTATCTTGGTGGTGTTGTGTCTTTGGTGAAGAAGGGGTGAATTTTAGAAATATTATGGAGGTGAAGGCAGCAAGATTTTGACAGTGACTGGATGCAGGGCCAAAGAAGAGGTCAGAGCCTAGGGCAACACCTAACACTAGGGCATTACAGGAGAGACTTTTAGTTGTGATTTTAATCTTGATGGTGAATTCGGTGGAAGGGGATTGTGTCTAAGGTTGGGTCAGAATATTACCAGCCAAGTTTTTGATAGATGAAGTCTGAAGAAGACATGTGACATCCATATGGATATATCCATCAGTAAATACATGAAAAGATTGAATCGGTTAGTTGAGGTGTAGAGAGATAGATTTGGGGTTCATCTGTGTAGAAATGGTATTGGAAGCCATGGGAAGCTGGCCCAAGGAAGAGGTGTAAAGTGAGAAAAGAAGGGGCTTGAGGGCAGAGCCTTGGGGGACCCCAATGGAAAAAGAAATAGGGAAGGAGGAGAAAATAGTTGTAGGTGACACTGAAGGTGCGCTGGGATAGGTAGGAGGAGAACCAGAAAAGAGCAGAGTCTTGGAGGCCAAAGCGAGTGGAGTTTATTGAGGAGGAACGTGTGGTCAAATGTATCACAGAATGTGGAAAGATTTAAGAGTAGGAATATGGAGTAGTGGCCATTGGTTTTAGCAGTAACTTAATCTTTCATCAGAATAAATTAGACATTATTAGGAATACTGTAGTGATCTGTCTTTCCTCATCAGGAATGGAGTCATTGAAGAAAATAATGTTTAATGCGACATTATTTAATATTCCAGGGCTCAGGGACGCAGCTACTTATTCCTGAGGTGGGTGCTAACTGCTCGTGTGTAGGAGAGCAGACCATAGTTACAGAAGGAGCAAATGTTATTTGTTATAATAGGTACATAGGCTTCCATGTGTACTGTGCAACCTCCGAGTATGAACTATTGTTTGGGTTTTATGTGCTTTTAAAGTCTACGAGCCGTGCTTATAAATGTGTTGAGACAGTGACCACCCACAGATCGTTTTGTAGAAAAGAACAATCGTTCCCTCTTTCTCTGTCTTCTCAAGTAGGGAGGTGTGATTATCTTTACTACTGTGAGGAAAACCTCCCCTCCCTCTCTATACTTTGTTCTCTTCCGGGTCAAATATCACTGATCAGTCCCAGCCTCCTCTTGTGTTGGAGGAAGTCACCCCTCCCAACTGCATTCCTTCCCCCTGTCTCTCTTCCTGGTTTCAGCGATGGCAGCTGCAGACCTGAGAGCTGAACTGGAATGTTCCATCTGTCTGAACATTTATACAGATCCTGTAATGCTGAGATGTGGACACAACTTCTGCCGGGTCTGTATTGGTCGTGTGCTGAATACACAGAGGGGGTCTGGAGATTACTTTTGTCCTGTGTGCCGAAAAAGGTTCAGGAGTCGTCCTGCACTGCAGAGGAACATTACTCTACGTAACATAGTGGAGAATTTCCTGTCTGCTCAGCCAGATCAGGAGGAGTCCGGGGTCTTCTGTACTCACTGTGTGGACTCTCCTGTACCTGCTGTTAGATCCTGTCTACACTGTGAGGTTTCTCTGTGTGATAAACACCTGAGAGTCCACAAAAAGTCCCCAGAACACATCTTATGTGACCCCACCTTGTCCATGGAGAGCAGGAAATGCTCCGTCCATAAGAAGATCCTGGAGTATTACTGCACTGAGGATGATACCTGTGTCTGTGCATCCTGCAGTTTGGCTGGAGAACATCGAGGACACCAGGTGGAGATGCTGGATGAGGCTTCTGAGAAGAAGAAGGAGACACTGAGGAATGTTCTGCAGGAACTTCTGACAAAGAGAGAGGAGACGGAGGAAAGAGTCCAGAGTCTGCAGGAACACAGGAGGAAAGTAGAAGAAAAAGCAGCTGGTGACACCAAGAAGGTCACCGCCATGTTTAGAGAGCTCAAGAAACGTCTGGATGACCTGGAGGAGAGATTCCAGGATGAGATTTCCAAGTGGGCACAGGGGGTCTCCATCTGCATGTCAGAAATGATCCGGGATCTGGAAACGAAGAAGGAGGAGCTGTCCAGGAAGATGCGTCACATTGAGGAGCTATCTAACATGACGGATCCCCTGACTGTCTTACAGGAATCAGATGCAGGTGACTTGTGTGATACTGAGGATGGAGATAATGAGGACCGAGAGAGACATGAGAAGCTCCTCCATGATGGAGGGGGTCTGGATGTTGCTGAGATAACACAGGGATTACGCACATTGTCTGATATAATAACACGGTTAAATGTACACTTCTATATACAAAGAGCTGCAGACATATTACTGGATGAGAACACAGCTCACAATTCTCTACTTATATCAGATGACAGGAAAACTGTATCCTGGTCAGATGTATACCAGAAGCGCCCCAAAACACCAGAGAGATTTCAGGGTTATGTTCAGGTGTTGAGCAGTCAGAGTTTCTCCTCAGGGAGACATTACTGGGACGTGGATGTCGGAAATGCAAAGAAATGGATAATCGGGATGTGTTACCCCAGTATAGAGAGGAGAGGATTACAGTCACTTGTTGGGTGGAATAACAAGTCCTGGGGTTTGGTCAGCAAAGATGATCATTATTTGGCAATACATGACGGTAAAGGCATCCGCTTACCTGGTAATATCGTCAGTAACAAAGTCAGGATATATCTGGATTATGAGGCCGGGCGGATCGCCTTTTATGATCTGTGTGACCCGATCCGATACATCCGCACCTTCACCACCACCTTCACTGAGCCCCTCCATGCCGGGTTATGGGTATGGGAAGGTGGTGTAATAAAGATATGTGGTGGGAATCAGAAGATGTGAGAAATCTGCCCAGAGACTGGTGATGTCACAGAGAGGAGGGATGTGTCGGTGGATTGTTCAACCAATAAGTGAGAATTCCTTTATTGCCCTTTAACAACTTGCAAACCACCCACAGTACTTTTACTGTGGGTGGCAGGCACAGGCAGGCTGGATCATATATATATATATATGTGATCCAGCCTGTTTTCCGGGTTAGGGGCATGCCAGCTTGCAGCTCCCGGACACAGCTGATTGCGGATCCTGGTGCCTGCGGCCCAGCGATCGCATGATCTCAATGCCAACAAAGCTGTTATGAATTAATTTATTCATAACAGTTGTGTTTCCTATGCTGTGATTGCCCCACAGCTATCATATGGTACATGGGTCAATCACGGCACCCTGTACCGTGTGATTAGCTGTAACCAATCTCAGATCACTAGTAATCCTAGCCGTTACTAATGTAACCCATTCATAAGGGTACAAAACATTGCTGTTACAATGATGATCGTTGTAACAGCAATGTTTTGTACCCTTATGAATGGGTTACATTCATAACAGCTGTTATTACTAGTGGTCTGAGATTGGCTACAGCTAATCACATGGTACAGGGTGCTGTGATTGACCCACAGCTATCACATGGTACCTGGGCCAATCACAGCATAGGAAGCACAACTGTTATGAATACATTTTAAAAAACAAAATTCCTGATCCCCCCCAGAGTAGTACAGTGTCACTATGTAAAAAATAGTACAAAATTGAATAATAATGTATTTAACCCCTTGGAGCTGGCGCCTCCTGGCCCTTTAAGGGGCTATGATCATGTGACCACCGTGATTGGCTGCCACGGTGGTCACATGATCAGAAAGCTCCTGATCACAAGTAACTTTCCATTAGCCACCAGTAAGTGTGCCAGAAGCGCGCGCCCTCGGCACAGCTGTTTTTGCACTATTGCACCCAAATATGCAGCCATACGGCGCCAAGGCCCTCCCGTCGAGAGGCCGCATATTTGCATGTGGCCGGTGCCAAGGGGTTAATTTTTTATTTATTTTTTTCTACTTACTGTCACCAGCCAGTGTCCCTGATCACCACCGCCACACCAGTCGTATGATGACGCCGTGCTGCACTGGTGACTGTATGTAAAAATGATTACACACTTATTGGGATTTATTTTATTTTATTTTTTATTTTTTTTACCAAAGATGTAGCAGAATAATTCTAGCCTAAAAAGTTGAGTTTGTTGAAAATGTTTTATAACAGAAAGTTGAAAATATTGTTGTTTTTTTGTTCAAAGTTTTAGTTTATGTCACAAAAAATAAAACCTAGCGGTGATTAAATACCACCAAAAAAATAAAAAAATAAAAAATCCTCTATTTGTGTGAAAAAAATGGTCTAAATGTCACTTGGGTACAGCATTGCATGACTGCGCAATTGCCAGTTAAAGTAGCGCAGTGCTAAATAGTAAAAAAAAAAAAAGGCCTGGTCATAAATGCTGGGTTCACACTGGTGCAATGCGGGAACCACAGCGATTCCTGTGCGGGTTCCGGCATTGCTTCTGAATCGCAGGCAGTTCACACTGCTCTCTGCAAACCGCTGCAGGTGTCAATATAAAGTTAACCGCTAGGCGACCAGCCGCCGCAGTTATGCTGCTGCAGGTTGGCACGGCTGCGCAAATCGCCGTACGTATACGTCGCTCCTTTAAGATGATCTAGCAGGCGCACACGTCCCTGGAGCCCGGCGGGTGTGATGTCCGCTGGGCACCCGCCATCGCTCGTGACAGAGCAGGAACGCGGATCTGTGTGTGTAAACGAACAGATCCACGTCCTGTCAGGGGAGTAGACAGATCGTGTGTTCCTAGTATATAGGAACAACAATCGGTATTCTCCTCTAGTCAGTCCCATCCCCCCACAGTTAGAACACCTAGGGAACACATTTATCCCCCAGATCTCCCCCTAGTGTTAACCCCTTCCCTGCCAGTGACGTTTACACAGTAACCAGTGGCTATTTTTAGCTCTGATCGCTGTTTAAATGTGAATGGCCCAAAAAAGCGTCAAAGGTGTCCGATCTGCCCGCCGCAATGTCGCAGTCCTAATAAAAATCGCTGATCACCGTTATTACAAATAAAAAAATAAAATAAAAATGCCATAAATCTATCCCCTATATTGTAGACGCTATAACTTTTGCACAAACCAATCAAAATATGCTAATAGCCATTTTTTTTTTACCAAAAATATGTAGAAGAATACATATCGGCCTAAACTGATGAAGAAATTTTTTTTTAAAATTTGGGGATACTTATTATAGCAAAAAAGTACAAAATATTGTGTTTTTTTTTTTTTTTTAAATTGTCACACTTTTTTGTTTATAGCACAAAAAACAAAAACCGCAGAGGTGATCAAATACCACTAAAAGAGAGCTCGATTTGTGGGGAAAAAAAGACATAAATTTTGTTTGGGTACAGCGTCGCGCAACCGCGCAATTGTCAGTTAAAGCTACGCAGTGCTGAATCGCAAAAAATGGCTCCGTCAGGAAGGGGACAAATCTTCCCGGGGCTGAAGTGGTTAATGACACCCCCAAATCAGTTCGCAGAATGCAGTGCGAACTGTGGAATCGGATTACATGGGTCCAAACACCCAATGCGATTTCAGCCATACAAAGTGTATGGCTGAATTTGCATCGCAGAGACATCGCATGTGATGTGCACTGGCATGCAGTGCGATATCTGGCATTGTACCAGTTTGAGCCCAGCCAAAGAGAAAAACCTTCCAGAGCTCAAGTGGTTAATTAACAGATATATTTTTACTTCTCTCTTATCTCTCTTTCTCCTCCTCTTCTCTCTTCTCTCTCCTCTCTTCTCTCTCTCTCTCTTCTCTCTCTCTCTCTCTCTCTCTCTCTCTCTCTCTCTCTCCTCTCCTCTCCTCTCCTCTCCTCTCCTCTCCTCTCTTTTCTCTCTCCCCCCTCTCTCTCTCCTCTCTTTTCTCCCCCTCTCTCTCTCCCTCTCTCTCTCCTCTCTCCCCCCTCTCTCTCTCACTCTCTCTTTCCTCTCTTCTCTCTCTCCCCTCTCTTCTCTTTCTCTCCCCCCTCTTCTCTCCCCCCCCTCTCTCCCTCTCTCCCCCCTCTCTCTCCCCTCTCTTCTCTCTCCCCCCTCGGTTTACCCGGTTGTCAACTGCGACATTTTACAAAAATCAAAAGCATTCAAAAACAGCGATCTTGATGTTTTGAATGCTTTTAAGGGCAGGAGAGGGATTTCCAGATCCTTCCATAAAGAGGACCTGTATTCCTTGTGACAGAAAAAAAAGTGCTAAAAAAAAACCAAACAAAAAATAACATTTAAAGCAGTATAAAAAAAAAAAAAAAAAGGAAATAAAAATAATAATAATTAAAAAAAAAAAAAAAGTGCCCCCATCCCCCTGTGCTCGAGCGCAAAGGCGAACACATGCGGCGGTCTTGCACGCACGCAAATGGAGATCATCCCACACATGTGACGTGTCACCATGAACGTCAGATCATGGGAAGTAGTTCTAGCACCAGACCTCCTCTGTAAATCTAAAGTGGCAACCTGTAAAGGCTTTTACAACGTTGCCTATGGATAGTAAAATTTACGACGAGGACAGAACTCTTACATATCCCGAGCCTCTCTGTGCAGTCACAGCACCCCCTCATGTCCGCCAACTGAACCCTGCCCTCCTCTGGTCCTCCTCCAGACTCTGGACTTTTTGCTTCTCAGCTCTGCCCCCAGCTTCTACACAAGGTAAGGGGGTGCACTGTGATGTAAGGGAAGGTGTCGGACTCTTGACCTCTCATGATGGCGGGGCTCTTGACATCTGATGTAAGGGGGGTGGGGTGCTCTGAATGAAATTGAGTTTGACACCCCTGATTTAGAAGCTCCGAATCTCCATCTTTTCCCCCCCAGCAGTCTGCTGCAGGCTCCCTCTTGCTCCTCATTTATTCAGATTACGCACCCCTCCCCCCATCTCCATTTCCGTGTGCCGTGAACCCAGAGGCGGGGCATAGCTGCTGGTATTGCGGGCTGCTTACACTACCATGCAGGGAGGGAGGTGAGTTGCTCCAGGGGAGGAAAAAGTGCCTAAAGCCACATTTTGCAAACGCATTTAGGCATGTTTGGGCACATCAAGCATCTGGGCCTTCAGTCATTCCATTGGTCAGGATATTAATTGATTCAGGCCATTGGAATGAACGGACGCTCAAGCTCTAAATGCACTCAGTGCTTAAGCCCATTTAAACATATCCTCACACTGAGGACCGCTGCACTGGGCAAGACTTCGGTTCAGGCCTCCAACTGATCAGATCTTCCCATGCCAGCCTGGATGTCCAAAGGTAATAAAGATCCCAGGCTTCCTCTCCTTCCTTTACTCAGCTTCAGCCTGGAGCAGGGCCCCCCCCCCCGGTCACACAACAGCAACCTCAGCATTCCATCTTCCATCAGACTCCCCTGTTGGCCAGGCTACTCCATTTTTAAGGGCTGACCCAGCCACCCTGCCAGGCCCTCTGCCTGGGGATTGGCCAGATTCCCTCAAGCATAAAGATCAGGACCTCCTGTCCTCCACCCACTAACTTCCAGAAGCTTCTCCAAGCTTCTAGATTGTCTCGTACCTGGTTGGAGGCTGAAGTGCTGAGAGTGCCCCTGAAGGTGGTAACAGGGAATGCTATGCTCAGAGAAGCAGGGGTTGCCAGCTGTGACAGGCTGAGGTGTCTGCTGGATGGCGGCTGACAAGCAGAATGCACTGCTGGGCAGGAGTCTCTCAGGAGCACCGGATGAGACTTGTCAGCAGGGAGAGCCAGGAGCAGAGTCAGGAGCCAGGCCAGAAGTCATGCACGAAAGATCAGCCAGGAGTAAGGCAGTAAGCAGAGTCAGCCGGGGTCATAAACTGGTAGTCAGGCAGTAGCGGAGTCGGAAGAGAAAGCCAAAGCTCATACACAGATCGGCAGGCAGAAGCGGGGTCACTGGAACAAGCCAAGGGTCAAAGCCAGGAATGGAGATAAGACAGGTCAAAGGCAATCCGGGTTGGTAACAGGAAATGCAAAAATAGCAGGAACAAGAACTCGGGAACACACGGGAGCTGAAGATCATCTAGCAACTAGTGGCTGATGTGCGACCAAGCGTGGGTGTGTTTTTAACGTGTAGCACCCTCCTAGGTAGGTGTTAGTGAGTGTAAATAGTTTTTTGGGTTTCTCTGCTTAACAGGGAGACAGCTAGGCACTGTTTAATCCAGGTGCTGTCTGCTTACCAGAGAGCTGTGATTGTTTGGTGAGGTCTGCTCAGTTTGCTCTGGTGCTGCTCAAGCTGTCTTGGAGATTTCACACTGGTCCAAAAGTGGCAGTGAGACATTTCTCCGTTCGCAGCTGCACAGATCGGGAAATGTCTCACTGTCTGTGATTAGCTGTGTGCAGTGTCGGCTTCCGTTTGGGATTGGGCATGTGGGATTTCAAACACGCCTGAGCCCATCTCAAATGGATGTATATACAGCCCTGGCCAATTAGAAGGGGATGTGCCCCACGAAATGCTGGGTACCTGTATTTAAATCTGAAGAGCACATGGGCTCATGGTCCAGTCTTACTCTGAGAGAGGTCCATGTGGGAAGGAGGCTGCTGCCTCTCCCCAGTACAGGCTGCCATGCGGTGGTCGACCTGAGGGTCTGAAACCTTGAAGCTACAACCCATGGTTCCTTTGCAAGCTGACTGAGGGAGGATGTCTACGGATCTGGTCTTGTATCACTGGTATAGTGTGTCGGAAGTTGGAAGGAGGCTACCAGCTGTCCCTGGACATTTTGTGAGTACTGACCCCCTAAAGGGATCCCTGAGACTGTGTGTGCTTCTGAAATCCCCCTCCTGGTCCTAGAAGTATGCATAGTGGTAGGGATGAGCTTCGAGTTCGAGTCGAACTCATGTTCGACTCGAACATCGGCTGTTCGCCAGTTCACCGAACAGCGAACAATTTGGGGTGTTCGCGGCAAATTTGAAAGCCGCAGAACACCCTTTAAAAAGTCTATGGGAGAAATCAAAAGTGCTAATTTTAAAGGCTTATATGCATGATATTGTCATAAAAAGTGTTTGGGGACCTGGGTCCTGCCCCAGGGGACATGTATCAATGCAAAAAAGTTTTAAAAACGGCCATTTTTTTCGGGAGCAGTGATTTTAATAATGCTTAAAGTGAAACAATAAAAGTGTAATATTCCTTTAAATTTCATATCTGGGGTGGCTATAGTATGCCTGTAAATGGGCGCATGTTTCCCGTGTTTAGAACAGTCTGACAGCAATATGACATTTCAAAGAAAAAAAAGTTTTTTCAAACTACTCGAGGCTATAACCCCGAAACAAAATTAAAAAAAAAAATGGCGTGGGGGTCCCCCTAAATTCTATACCAGGCCCTTTAGGTCTGGTATGGATATTAAGGGAAACCCCGCACCAAAATTAAAAAAAAAAAATGGCGTGGGGGTCCCCCTCAAAATCCATACTAGACAATTCAGGTCTGGTATGGATTTTAAGGGGAACCCTGCACCAAAATTAAAAAAATATAGCATGGGGTCCCCCCAAAAATCCATACCAGACCCTTATCCGAGTACGCAACCTGGCAGGCCGCAGGAAAAGAGGGGGGATGAGAGAGCGCCCCCCTCCTGAACCGTACCAGGCCACGTGCCCTCAACATTGGGAGGGTGCTTTGAGGTAGCCCTCCAAAGCACCTTGTCCCCATGTTGATGGGGAGAAGGGCCTCATCCCCACAACCCTTGGCCGGTGGTTGTGGGGGTCTGCGGGCGGGGGGCTTATCGGAATCTGGAAGGCCCCTTTAACAAGGGGACCCCCAGATCCCGCCCCCCCGTGTGAATTGGTAATGGGGTACAAATGTACCCCTACCATTTCACAAAAAAGTGTCAAAAAGGTTCAAAAACACAAGAGATGGTTTTTCACAAGTCCTTTATTAATTTCTTCTTTCGGCTTCTTCTTCCATTTTATTTCTTCTGGTGTTCTTTTGGTGTTCTTCTTCTTCCTCCATCTTCTTCTTCATCTTCTTCTTCTCCATCTTCTTTGTCCACTCTTCTCGTCCCGCATCTTCCTCCAGGCTTCTTCTCCGCTCTGTCCGCGCAATCCGCCTCAGTGGGAAGTCCTGTGAATTCCCCGTGCGTCAGAGGAGGGGGGTCACCGGGTGGCCCCGCCCTCCATTATATAAGAAGTGTCAGAAGAAACAAAGCGTCACACGGCTGAAGACTCCCACTGAGGTGGATTGTGCGGACAGAGCGGAGAAGAAGCCTGGAGGAAGATGCCGGACGAGAAGAGTGGACAAAGAAGAAGGAGATGAAGAAGAAGATGGAGGAAGAAGAAGAACACCGAAAGAACACCAGAAGAAAGAAGATGGAAGAAGAAGCCGAAAGAAGAAGTAATTAATAAAGGACTTGTCAAAAACAGTCTCTTGTTTTTTAACATTTTTGACACTTTTTGTGAAATGGTAGGGGTACTACCAATTCACACAGGGGGGTCCCCTTGTAAAGGGGGCTTCCAGATTCTGATAAGCGCCCGCCTGCAGACCCCCACAACCACCGGCCAAGGGTTGTGGGGATGAGGCCCTTCTCCCCATCAACATGGGGACAAGGTGCTTTGGGGGGCTACCTCAAAGCACCCTCCCAATGTTGAGGGCATGTGGCCTGGTATGGTTCAGGAGGGGGCGCTCTCTCGTCCCCCCCTCTTTTCCTGCGGCCTGCCAGGTTGCGTGCTCGGATAAGGGTCTAGTATTGATTTTTGGGGGGACCCCACACCATTTTTTTTAATTTTGGCGCAGGGTTCCCCTTAAAATCCATACAAGACCAGGTCTGGTATGGACTTTGAGGGGGACCCCCCCGCCATTTTTTTTTTAATTTTGGCGCGGGGTTCCCCTTAATATCCATACCAGACCTGAAGGGCCTGGTATGGAATTTAGTAGGGGGGCCCCCACGCATTTTTTTTTTGGTTCGGGGTTCCCCTGTGGGGAAATCCCATGCAGTTTTTATCAATGAACTTTTATGTATATTGTCGGACTGACAATTCATTAATAGCCGCAAGTAGTTTTAAATGACTTTTTTTCCTTTGAAATGTCATTTTGCTGTCAGACTGTTCTAAGCACAGGAAACATGCGCCCCTTTACAGGCATACTATAGACACCCCCCAGGTACGAAATTTAAAGGAATATTACACTTTTATTTTTTCACTTTAAGCATTATTAAAATCACTGCTCCCGAAAAAACGGCCGTTTTTAAAAATTATTTTTGCATTGATACATGTCCCCTGGGGCAGGACCCAGGTCCCCAAACACTTTTTATGGCAATAACTTGCATATAAACCTTTAAAATGAGCACTTTTGATTATTCATGTTCGTGTCCCATAGACTTTAGCGGTGTTCGCGTATTTGAACACATTTTTTGCCTGTTCGCAAGTTCTGCTGCGAACTGAACCGGGGGGTGTTCGGCTCATCCCTACATACTGAGTGTGTAAGCTAAAGGGGACACTGGCTAGTGTCCTGAAGAGACAAAGTCCATTGAGTTCCTTCTTCTACAAAGGGACTTGTTTATTCCATACATGCGCTGTATGGTCCTGCAGAAAATCTGCTACACAGTACAACAGAGAGAGTTGGCCTCACTTGTGCGTAGTTAATTTGGAGTATCCTACTAATTCCCTTCTCCTATCCAAGTTTTCCAAATAAAACATAAAAACACATCCCCTAGACTGGTCATTGGAGACAACGAGCAGAAGAATGTGTACACCTGGCTGTGTGAAAATACCACATAACTGGCTGTGGATTATTCAGTGCGGGGGTAGTGTTACACACGCATCACATGTAAGGCAGCCCATTCTTTGTCCCCAATCACCACTGACACGACTATAAACATCATCAGAAGCCTTCGAGACAGCACATCACCAAACAACATCATTCCCACAAAACTCCTTAAAGAATGTTCCGACATCCTGGCCCCTACTCTTACACACCTCATAAATCAATCATTCAAAGAAGGGACTGTACCAACCTCCCTCAAGCAAGGCATCGTCAAACCTCTGCTGAAGAAACCCAACCTCGACCCTAAGGACCCTAACTGCCGTAGACCGATAACAAGCCTCAACACCATCTCCAAGATTATGGAGAAAGCAGTAGCACTGCAGCTACAACGCCACCTGGACACACACCAACTCCTGGACCCGCTGCAATCAGGCTTCCGCCCGGGCCATGGCACAGAAACAGCACTCCTCAAAATATGGGACGACGCCCTTGAAGCAGCAGATGACGGAGAATCAAGTCTCCTGGTACTGTTGGACCTCAGCGCAGCATTTGATACAGTGAACCACAATACTTTACTTGTCCGCCTCTCAGAAGTGGCAGGAGCCACAGGTCCGGCTCTAAAATGGCTTGCATCCTTCCTAGAGAATCGCTCTCAGATAGTGAAACTAGGAATATTCACCTCGGAAACCCGGGCAATCTCCTGCGGAGTTCCTCAGGGCTCACCCTTATCACCAGTACTATTCAACATCTACATCCGCCCACTTCTCAATATCATCAGGAAAACGGACCTCTGTTTCCACTCATACGCTGATGACACCCAACTCTACTTTCGCATCACCGGACAAAAAAACCATCATCAACAATTAGAAGAATGCCTCAGTTCAATTGATGACTGGATGACCATCAGCTCCCTCAAACTTAACGGTTCAAAAACAGAACTTCTTCTCCTACATGCCAACAAAAATCCCAAAATTAAGACCCGATGGTCTGTTCCAAAATTAAGACCCGATGGTCTGTAAGAGCGATGGTCTGTCCGAGGATGGTGGGAGGTGTCCACGACACCTCCCACCATCCTCGGACAGACCATCGCTCCAAGCATCAAAGCCAAGAGTCTCGGAGTCATCTTTGACTCAGGAATGACAATGGATGCACAAATAGGATCAGTGGTGAGCGGATCCCACCATCTCCTCCGCCTCCTACGCAGACTCATCCCCTTCATCCCAGAAGAAGACAAAGCGGCAGTTGTGGGAACAATCATCAATTCCCGACTTAACTACGCAAATTCGCTCTACATAGGACTACCCCAATATCAGCTTGCGCGCTTACAACTCATTCAAAACACGGCGGCAAGACTGTTAACAGGAAAAAAACCCTGGGAATCTATTTCGCCATCCCTAAAGTGCCTATACTGGCTAGCCGTAAAGAATCGGATCAAATTCAAGACCCTCTGCCTCACCCACAAATGCATACAAGGAAAGCTCTGCTATATCTCCAGGAGAAAATAAAACACTACACACCCAATCGCAGCCTTCGATCAGCTAACCAAAACCTCCTCATCATTCCCAAATATCGCTACAAAGCAAAGGGAGAACGAAGATTCGCAGTCCAAGGACCTCGACTATGGAACGCTCTTCCGACCCACATCCGCATAGAAGAAAACCATCAGGCCTTCAGGAAAAAACGAAAGACCTTCCTTTTCTAAGAAGCTGGCAACAGAGAACGCATTCTAGCGCCTTGAGGCGATTCAGTTCGCATTTGCAGCGCTCTACAAATCCTTCATTCATTCCTTCATTCATTCATTCATTTCAACAGGCTGTCCTACATGTGAGCAACACGAAAAAGAAGCCCCTAAATCTTTTTAAAAATATGCCGTACCAAACCACTGGGGCTGCAGCACCATGTAGTGTGGTGCACGCATTTACAGATGCAAGGAGGTGCCATTAAAAATGAATGGCACTGCTGTGCATCTCCTGAAGGGCAGTGCATTTCAACCCCAGCGGGAGAGTGCCGCTTAGGGTAACACTTACAGAGATGCACCGACAGCATCTGTCTTCAGAGGGTGGAATGCTGCCTGGTCCAGTCCCAAAGGGGAGGCTTCCTTAAGGATTGTGAATCCCTAGCCTGTCCCTACTCATCTGGAACCATTCCCTCCCACTATCCTTTTCCCTGACATATGAGTTCTTTTTCCATACACTAACCACTTTGCAAATGTGCACCAAAAGGGACTCTGCTGACCCAAGATGACTGCCAGAGATCATCTGGATGCAGGATAGCCAACTGGAACGCTGCCTCCAGTTGGCTATGTTACCCATAGAGAAACCAGGTTTCTACTGACTTCCTCTCCAGGCTGTGATACTGCTCGGGTCGAGCGCCACCTACAGTGGACAAAGCAGACTGCACCTGCCTACACTTCCCCTTCTTTGACAGATGCTGTCCTCGGCATCGCAACATGGTAAGAAGAAGAAGAAGAACAGTAATCATAGTCAGAAAATCTTGCAGGAAGTTGTCCATTGTTGAACCTCAAACGACAACGATTCTCTTGATTTTCAGGAGAGACACTTGGCAAAGGTTCATTTTCAGGTAGTGACATTCCCCCCTCTCCTGAGCCCACGGTAGGATCCTCAGACAAGTCCGTACAGTCTGTGGTACCGGATGGCGTTGCCTGGTCTTCTGGGCTTCGGTCACCAGAGCTGTCAGCAGGGCAGCCATCAGAAATTTTACACAACTGTAGGCCTGCCCCCCCCCCCCCTGGACCTGACCATCAACATTCCGCAGGGCCCCCCACTGGTTGGCCCATATCCTCCATTTCCTCTATCCGTTGTCCCTCTCTTCCAGTCCCGTCTCCCCCATCCCATGTTCTCCTCCTCCAATCCCATCTCCCCCATTCCATGCCCTCCTCCTCCTCCATCCCATTCCTCCTCCTGCAGTCCCATGTCCTCCATCCCATATCCTCCTCCTCCAATCCCATCTCCTCTATCCCATGTCCTCTTCCTCCTTCATTCCATCTCCTCCTCCTTCAGTCCCATGTCCTCCATCCCATGTCCTCCTCCTCCAGTCCCATCTCCTCCATCCCATGTCTTCCTCCTCCAGTCCCATCTCCTCCATCCCATGTCTTCCTCCAGTCCCCACCCCCATCCCATGTTCCAGTCTCATCTCCTTCATGCCATGTCCTCTTCCTCCTCTATCCCATCTCCTCCATCCCATGTCCTTTTCCTCCTCCATCCAATTCCTCCTCCTGCAATCTAATCTCCTCCATCCTATGTCCTCCTCCTCCATCCCCACCTCCTCTATCCCATGTCCTCTTCCTCCTCCATCCCACCTCCTCCATCCCATGTCCTCTTCCTCCTCCATCCTACCTCCTCCATCCCATGTCCTCTTCCTCCTCTATCCCATCTCCTCCATCCCATTCTTCCTCCTGCAGTCTCATCTCCTCCATTCCATGACCTCCTCCAATTACTTCTCCCCCATCCGATATCTTCTTCCTCCTTCATCTCATCCCCTCCTCCTCCAGTCCCATTTCTTCCATCCCATGTCCTCCTCCTCAAGGCCCATTTCCTCCATCCCATGTCCCCCTCCTCCAGTCCCATTTCCTCAATCCAACGTCTTCCTCCTCCAGTCCCATCTCCTCCATCCCATGTCCTCGTCCTCCTCCAGTTCCATCCCCCATACCATGTCCTCCTCCTCCAGTCCCATCTCCTCCACCCCATGCCCTATTTTTCCAGTCCTATCTCCTCCATCCCAACATGTCCTCCTCCAGGAGGATAATTCTGTACAGACACAATGAACAGCGACAATCACCTTCAGTTCAATGTATGAACACAATGTCATATCCGAGGATCACACTACATTCGTACAGAAACCTGTCATTTTAAAGTGAAACGAAATCCACATTTTTATCTTTATCTTTAACTCTTCCATAATTTAGCCAAAATTGAAAAATAAAAAGTGCTGGCTTTATATATATACTTTAGTTTTCTACATAACTAGAACATCTAAAAGGGTTATATCATTGCAGGAGATTTCCCCTCAATTCCTGTCTTAGTGTCACCAGGACCATATTATATTGAATATATATATAAGTAAACAATTACTGGCTATATCCTCACAGGGAGATACCCTCACTTCCTGTCCTGATGACACTAAGACAGTAAGTGAGGGAAAATCTCCTGCAATGATATAACCTTGTTAGATGTTCTAGCCATGCATAAAACGAATGTGTATATATAAATGTGTATATATACTTATATATATATATATATATATATATATATAAGTCAGCCCTTTTTTTCCATTTTGACTAAATTATGGAAAACCCTATTTATTTTTTTTCCCCATCTGTACACTACTGATTGCAGCAAAACAAATTTGCTCGATTCCCCCATCAACACACAAGAGTGTTGATGGGGGAATCCCTCCTGTGGAGCCAATGTGTTCTGATAGTGGGGGAAGCTGCCGCCACCAGGAGAACACAGTGATTATTGCTAGTGGCTATAACAGCTGCTAGCGATAATCGTATGTAACATCTGAGAGGCTGGTTGTACCAAAACTGATCGATTGATCAACTTGGGTACATTCAGCCTACCCATATATGGTTCGATTCCTCCTGAACCAGCCAAGATTCAAACCATTTATGGCCGGTCTTAGTTTAGCTGCAATCTTCACAGGGGCCCGATCCAGTTTTTCTTAGCAGGGGGATCTGTCCATGGATCCCATGCTGAGTGGAGCGGGTGACTGACAGGTTCGTGTCCGCTCATGCTGTCCGTTTACACCCAACTTTCCTCCATTCCGGCCAGATGGAGGGGAACGGTTGCCCACTTTTTTTTTGCCAGATTGGATCGAATTGGAGGTAGGCGGGTGTAAAAGTGTTTGTATACCGCTGGACGTTTTTTTTTCCCTGCAAGGTAAAGTCATCATGTGCTAGTATGCATAGCATACTTGGTCGGGCCTCATTTTGCATGATTTACTGCATTCATGCGGCGTGGCATGGAAGCGATCAGCCTGTGGCACTGCAGAGGTGTTATGGAAGACCAGATTGCTTTGATAGCGGCCTTCAGCTCATCTGCATTGTTGGGTCTGGTGTCTCTCATCTTCCTCTTGACAATACACCAGCAGATGACATGGCTCCCCAAATCATCGCTGACTGTGGAAACTTCACACTGGACCTCATGCAACTTGGATTCTGTGCCTCTCCACTCTTCCTCCAGACTCTGGGACCTTGATTTCCAAATGAAATGCAAAATTTACCACAGTGATGATTTGTGAGTGATGATTTGTGGAGCCATGTCATCTGCTGGTGTTTGTCCACTGTGTTTTACCAAGTCCAAAGCCAGCACAGCCCTCTACCTGGAAATTCTAGAGCATTTCATGCTTCCATCTGCCGACCAGCTTTATGGAGATGCTGATTTCATTTTGCAGCAGGACTTGGCACCCCACACTGCCAAAAGTACCAATACCTGGTTTAATGATCATGGTATCACTGTGCTTGATTGGCCAGCAAACTCGCCTCACCTAAACCCCATAGAGAATCTATGGGGTATTGTCAAGATTAAGATGAGAGACACCAGACCCAACAAAGCAGACAAGCTGAAGGCCGCTATCAAAGCAACCTGGGCTTCCATAACACCTCGGCAATGCCACAGGCTGATCGCCTCCATGCCATGCCGCATTGATGCAGTAATTCATGCAAAAGGAGCCCTGACCAAGTATTGAGTGCATACTATACTTTACATGGACATACTTTTCACTAAGCCAACATTTCTGAGATACTGAATTTTGGGTTTTCACTCGCTGTAAGCCATAATCATCAAAATTAAAAGAAAGAAATGCTTGAAATATATCACCCTGTGTGTAACACATCTATATAAAATATGAGTTTCACTTTTTGAACTGAATTACTGAAATAAATGAACTTGTTGATGATATTCAAATTTTTTGAATATCAAATTTTTTGGTTTCTCTGCCTCCCTGTTAGGCAGAGAAACAAAACTATAATACACTCGTCCTAGCACCTATCTAGGAGGGTGCTACAGTAATTTGATATAATAGGCACATAGGCTTCCATGTGTACTGTTCAGCCTCCAAGTATGAACTGTTTTTTGGGGTTTGTGTGGTCACGGTCTCAGCACATTTACAAGCAGGGCTCGTAGACTTTAAAGTCTATGAGCTGTGCTTGTAAATGTGCTGAGACAGTGACCACCCGCAGATCGTTTCGCAGAAAAACACAATCGTTCCGTCTTTCCCTGTCTTCTAAAGTAGGGAGATGTGATTATCTTCACTACTGTGAGATATACACCTCCTCCCTCTGTGCTTTGTTCTCTTCCGGCTCAAATATCACTGATCAGTCCCAGCCTCCTCCTGTGTTGGAGGAAGTCACCCCTCCCAACTGCATTTCTCCCGGTGTCTTTCTCTTCCTGGTTTCAGTGATGGCATCTGCAGACCTGAGAGCTGAGCTGGAATGTTCCGTCTGTCTGAACATTTATACAGATCCTGTAATGCTGAGATGCGGACACGACTTTTGCCGGGTCTGTATCAAACGTGTGCTGGATACACAGCGTGTGGCTGGAGATTACTTCTGTCCTGTGTGCCGAAAAAGGTTCAGGAGTCGTCCTGCACTGCAGAGGAACATTACTCTACGTAACATAGTGGAGAATTTCCAGTCTGCTCAGCCAGATCAAGAGGAGTCCGGGGTCTTCTGTACCCACTGTGTGGACTCTCCTGTACCTGCTATTAGATCCTGTCTGCTCTGTGAGGTTTCTCTGTGTGATAAACACCTGAGAGTCCACAAAAAGTCCCCAGAACACGTCTTATGTGACCCCACCTTGTCCATGGAGAGCAGGAAATGCTCCGTCCATAAGAAGATCCTGGAGTATTACTGCACTGAGGATGAGACCTGTATCTGTGTGTCCTGCCGTTTGGCTGGAGAACATCGAGGACACCAGGTGGAGTCACTGGTTGAGGCTTTCGAGATCAAGAAGGAGGCATTTAGGAATGTTCTGCAGAGACTTCTAACAAAGAGAGAGGAGACGGAGGAAAGAGTCCAGAGTCTGCAGGAACACAGGAGGAAAGTAGAAGAAAAAGCAGCTGGTGACACCAAGAAAGTCACTGTCCTGTTTAGAGATGTCAGGAGACGTCTGGATGGCCTGGAGGAGAGATTCCAGGATGAGATTTCCAGGTGGGCACAGGGGGTCTCCATCTGCATGTCAGAAATGATCCGGGATCTGGAAACGAAGAAGGAGGAGCTGTCCAGGAAGATGCGTCACATTGAGGAGCTGTGTAACATGACGGATCCACTGACTGTCTTACAGGAATCAGACACAGGTGACTTGTGTGATACTGAGGATGGAGATAATGAGGACAGAGAGAGACATGAGAAGCTCCTCCATGATGGAGGGGGTCTGGATATAGCTGGGATATCACGCGAAATACGCACATTGTCTGATATAATCACACGGGTAAATGTACACTTCTATATACAGGAAGCTGCAGACATATTACTGGATGTAAACACAGTTCAAAAAAATCTACTTATATCAGATGACAGGAAAACTGTATCCTGGTCAGATAGAAACCAGAATCACCCCAAAACACCAGAGAGATTTTTTGGTCATCCTCAGGTGTTGAGCAGTCAGAGTTTCTCCTCAGGGAGACTTTACTGGGACGTGGATGTCGGGGGATCAGATCAATGGGTAGTTGGAATGTGTTACCCCAGTATAGACAGGAGAGCAGAGCCGTCACTTATTGGATGGAATAACAAGTCCTGGGGTTTGGTCAAAAAAGATAAACAGTATTTGGCGGTACATGATGGTAAAGGAATCAAAATACTTGTTAACATCATCAATAACAGAGTCAGGATATATCTGGATTACGAGGCCAGACGGATCTCCTTTTATGATCTGTGTGACCCAATCCGACACCTCCACACCTTCACCACCACCTTCACTGAGCCCCTCCATGCTGGGATATGGGTATGGAAAGATGGTATAATAAAGATCTGTGGGGGTAATCAGAAGATCTGAGAAATCTGCCCAGAGACTGGTGATGTCACATAGAGGAGGCATTGATTGGTGGAATATTCAACTAATTAGATAAGACAGTGGGAGGGGGTCTTGGGGGCTTCAATCAGTGTCCTGCATGTTCTTCTACTATAAATAAATATAACTGAGATTTAATTTACGGTCCCAGACTTTTTTTTACATGACACACTATTTTTCTATCTATCTGTCTATCTATCTAAGATTAACATTTGTAGATGCTCTCATTCCTTATTATTAATACATTTCAATGAGTTTGTTCTATTGATTATTTTATTGTGTGAAGAAAAAAAAATGAATAATAGATCTACAAATAGATAGAAAGAGATGAAAATCGATGTAAAAATCTCATAGGAAATATATATGAGAAAATGATCTTTAGAAAGATTTACTAGTGAAAGAAAAAATGGGATTCATCACTAATATAATGGGATCAATATATTAATGTATGATTAGCACTACTGGAATATGTCACTAATATAATGTGTCGCCATAGAATGGATCACCAATATAATTCTATTGGATCATTTTTATAATGGATCCTAATATAATGTGTCCCCATAGAATTGATCTTCAATATAATTCTATTGGTTAACTTTTATAATGGATCCTAATATAATGTGTCCCCATAGAATGGATCACCATTCTATTGGATCACTTTTATAATGGATCCTAATATAATGTGTTCCCATAGAATGGATCACCAATAGAATTCTATTGGATCACTTTTATAATGGATCCCAATATAATGTGTCCCCATACAATGGATCACTGTTCTATTGGATCACTTTTATAATGGATCCTAAAAACATGTGTCCTCATAGACTGGATCACCAATATAATTCTATTGGATCACTTTATAATGGATCCTAATATAATGTGTTCCCATAGAATGGATCACCAATAGAATTCTATTGGATCACTTTTATAACGGATCCTAATATAACGTGTCCCCATAGAATGGATCACCAATAGAATTCTATTGGATCACTTTTATAATTGTTGCGTGTTTGACAGCAGGAATAGCCTGAACGATAATTATATTGAGTAGTTTTCACCTATCTAATTTCTTTTTTAAAAACACAGATCAAACGTTATGAACATAGACTAAATATTGAATATTTTTTCACTAGACATGTATTCACAATAAATAGTTAGAATATGGATGGACATAAACAAAATCTTACATAAAATACAAATTGTTGTGCAACACTTGCTAATGGGTTTTGCTATGCGATATGAATGGAATGAAAGGAATAATTTCTCCCCGTGGACAAAATAGCCATGCATATATACAGTATATAATTACCTACCAGACAATAGTCTGTGATTTACGAAGCCAACAGTTACCTCTCTGCAGAAGGAGCAAGTGGTTGCCTTTCCAAAATGGTGTCCCGTCAAGGTGGAGCTGCGTCTTGGCGTCCCGGAGGTGTTTAGATGATGAGGCGTGATGATGAGCATACGAAGTGTAAAAGTGTGTTGTGGAGAGTGATGTATTGTGAAGAGTCTGAAGTGTGTGTCCTAATGGTTTCCCCTCCTGGTCCTATATACCGTTCTGGTCAATAAGCTCATACATATTTTAATAAGCCTAGCCCAGAAGGTGGAATTTCTTATTGGTTCATTTGGATAAATATTAATTTCGTTATTTGTTTAGGCATTACCTCTCTTAGCCACCAGGTGTCATTCTAGGACAAGAAATATTTGTTCTAAATAATTTGTTGTAGGACTGTGCATTTTCTCATGATACAAGTGTGGCCATGTGATATTTCAAATATATATGTGTAATGTTTAGGAGATCTGGTAACGCCATCGGATGAGTATACATTTCTAATGCAGCAATATTTTAAACATCATTTTATTGATTAGGAATAGATGTTTTACCTATATGTATGTTATGATTAATTATACATCTAGGTAAAGGAAAAAAAAACTATATGGATATATATATGGTTCTAGTATATATATCTAAACACAATGATTTGTATATTTAAACTATTTCTACATATAGGATGTTTCTAATCTGATTAAATAAATACTACAGCACAAGATTATTATTATGCCTCCGGACAATAAAATTATGACTTGAATCCATTTCATGGGATATGATACATGAGGTTATAGTCTTATAATCACACACTCTTAGATGCGGAGATGGTGCAGTTTTTATTAAAATATTATCATAAATGCATAAACAACTCCCGAGTTCCCACTTATCATATTATGGACTATGGAGGTTGTACATCAATTTTTATGTTAATATTCTTAGTGGGATCATCATTGTATAGTGTAGTCCACATAAAAATGAAATGTATACACATACTATATTACCAAAAGTATTGGGACACCTGCCTTTACACACACATGAACTTTAATGGCATCCCAGTCTTAGTCTGTAGGGTTCAATATTGAGTTGGCCCACCCTTTGCAGCTATAACAGCTTCAACTCTTCTGGGAAGGCTGTCCACAAGGTTTAGGAGTGTGTCTATGGGAATGTTTGACCATTCTTCCAGAAGTACATTTGTGAGGTCAGGCACTGATGTTGGACGAGAAAGCTTGGCTCCCAGTCTCTGCTCTAATTCATCCCAAAGGTGTTCTATCGGGTATTGGTTAGGACCCTGTGCAGGTCAGTCAAGTTCCTCCACCCCAAACTCACTCATCAATGTCTTTATGGACCTTGTTTTGTAGACTGGTGCACAGTCATGTTGGAACAGGAAGGGGCCATCCCCAAACTGTTCTCACAAAGTTGGGAGCATGAAATTGTCCAAAATGTCTTTGTATGCTGATGCCTTATGAGTTCCCTTCACTGGATCTAAGGGACTAAGCCCAACCCCTGAAAAACAACCCCACACCATAATCCCCCCTTCACCAAATGATTTGGACCAGTGCACAAAGCAAGGTCCATAAAGACATGGATGAGCGAGTTTGGGGTGGAGAAATTTGACTGGCCTGCACAGAGTCCTGACCTGAACCAGATAGAACACATTTGGGATGAATTAGAGAGGAGACTGCGAGCCATGCCTTCTCATCCAACATCAGTGACTGACCTCACAAATGCACTTCTGGAAATACATTCCCATAGACACACTCCTAAACCTTGTGGACAGCCTTCCCAGAAGAGTTGAAGCTGTTATAGCTGCAAAGGATGGGCCAACTCAATATTGCACCCGACTGACTAAGGCTGGGATGCCATTAAAATTCATGTGCGTGTAAAGCCAGGCGCCCCAATACTTTTGGTAATATAGTGTATATTTATTTCTTCACAATAGTGCTGACATAAGTCCCCCACCCGCAGACCATAACAACCACCATGCCAGAGTTGTGGGGAAGAGGCCCATGTCCTCATCCACTTGGGGCAAGGTTTTTTGCCGGAAATCTACCCTGGCAATGTACCTTCCCCAATGTTGAGGGCATGTGGCCTAATATGATTTGTCCTCAACTTCCTGGCCTGCCAGATTGCATGCTCTGATAAGGGTCTGGTGTAGATTTTTGGGGAGGAGCCCATACCTTTTTCCGCATGGGGTGCCCCCTAAACCCTTTCACTTCCAGAGCCATTTATACTTTTTTTTTTTGCAGATGTCAAAAATATTATTTTAGGCCTGAAGATTACTTCAAGCCTCCACAACTAGAGATTAGAGGTCGACCGATATGGGTTTTTCTCTGGCCGATGCCGATGCCGATATTTACAAATCGCGGTGGCCGATGGCCGATATGTGATGCCGATTTTTTTGGGCCGATATATTAGGCCGATTTTTTTTTTTTTTTTTACCTTCATCTCATAAAATCTAACAGTTAGACCCCTTTCACAATGGGGCGTTTTTCAGGCGCTTTTGGGCTAAAAATAGCACCTGTAAAGTGCCTGTCAAACGGCTCCCCTGCAGTCTCAGTGTGAAAGCCCGAGTGCTTTCACACTGAGGCGATGTGCTGGCAGGATATTAAAAAAAGTCCTGCAAGCAGCATCTTTGGAGCGGTGTATACCACCACTCCTGCCCATTGAAATGAATGCGCACCGCTGTCGAATCGCCTGCAAAGCGTTTCGGCAGCAGTGCTTCAGGGGTGCATTTAACCCCTTCCTCGGCCACTAGCTGGGTTATAAGCGACCTGCTAGCAGCCAAATAGCGCCGCTAAAATGACGGTAAAGAGCCGCTAAAACTAGCAGTCTTTTACCGTCAATGCATGCCCACTCCAGTGTGAAAGCAACCTTCAGTGATACAGAAATTTTTTTACATTTAAACATTTATTAAACAAAACAAACCTCCAATCAGTTCACTTGTATGTAGAATTTAGATAAAAAAAATATAAAAAAAACCTCTCTTAAATATTAAATACACAAAAACAGGTAATCAAAACTTCTGGATGAAAAAAAATGGGCTAACTTTACTGCTTAGTTTTTTTTTTTAAATTTATTAGTGTATTTTTTTTTTTTTAATTACATTTGAAAGACCGCTGCGCAAATACCGTGTGACATAAAATATTGCAACAACCGCTATTTTATTCCCTAGGGTCTCTGCTAAAAAAAATATATATAATGTTTGGGGGTTCCAAGTGATTTTCTAGCAGAAAATACTGGATTTTTACTTGTAAGCAACAAATGTCAGCAAAGATTTAGTCTTTAAATGGTTAAACTGAGAACTTCTACACACGGAATTTAGTTCATTCAGAAGTGTAAACATTGTATCCTTCAGGTTCTTTTTATCAGATTTGGCAGGCTGCCCAGAGAGGGGGAGAAGTCGCTTCACACAGGCAACTTACACTGACACTGACTTCTATTAGAAGTCTTTTGCAAGTCCCGCTGAAGCTATATCGGCTTTTTTATCAGCACAATCGGCCGATGCCGATTAAGTAAAAAACACCAAATATCGGCCGATATATCGGCCGGCCGATATATCGGTCGACCTCTACTAGAGATGCACCGAAATTTTGGCGGCCGAAAATTGTGTTATCGGCATTTTGCTGATAGGAGAAAAAAGGTGCTCATAATGGCACTGAAAATTCACGTGACTTTGCTACAATTTTGCCGCAATTTTACTATGCTTATGGTGTGTCTTTGAAAGGTCATGTGACTCAAAAACCACATCAAAAACTTAACACGGGTGGCATTATTGATGCGTTCTTGCTGCATTTTCAATGCATTTCAACAGGGAGGTGCATTTTCGTGCAGTTTTTTTTAGCTGACCAAAAATACAGCAAGCAGGATTTTTAACACCACAACGGAAACGCAGTGTGAAGACATAGATAGAATTTAAAGGGGTGCATTTTCCTTGAGCTTTTCTTGCGCTAAAGGTGCCAATAGTTTTCTCTGGCCCTCCTGTCCCAACAGGGAACCCGAGAATGCAGCTGGTAGTTGACCGGCTGACCATAGAGCTGATCGGAGACCAGAGTGGCTCCAATCATCTCTATGGCCTAAGAATCCAGAAGCTACGAGCATTTCATGACGGTTTCACCGGATATAAACAGCGCCATTGGGAAATTGAGAAAGCATTTTATCACACCGATCTTGGTGTCATCAGATGCTTTGAGGGCAGAGGAGAGATCTAGGTCTAATAGACCCCAATTTTTTCAAAAAAGAGTACCTGCCACTACCTAATGCTATCATAGGGGATATTTACATTCCCTTTAGTTCCATAACTAAAAAAATGATAACAAATAAATAAAAATAAAAGGAACAGTTTAAAAATAAAATAAAAAAGCAAAATTAAATAATAAAAAAAAAAAAAAAAAAAAAAAGCACCCCTGTCCCCCCGTGCTCACGCGCAAAGACGAAAGCAAGCATCGGTCTGGCGTCAGATGTAAACAGCAATTGCACCATGCATGTGAGGTATCACCGCGAAGGTCAGATCGAGGGCAGTAATTTTAGCAGTAGACCTCCTCTGTAAATCTAAAGTGGTAACCTGTGAAGGATTTTAAAGGCTTTTAAAAATGTATTTAGTTTGTCGCCGCTGCATGTTTCTGCGTAATTTTAAAGCATGTCGTGTTTGGTATCCATGTACTCGGCATAAGATCATCTTTTTTATTTCATCAAACATTTGGGCAATATAGTGTGTTTTAGTGTATTAAAATTTAAAAAGTGTTTTTTTTCCCAAAAAAATTGCGTTTGCGTGATTGGTTTTCGGGGGCCTGTACGTGGTTAGACTGCCAAAAAGTCTCACACATGAGGTATCTCCATACTCAGGAGAAGCAGCAGAATGTATTTTGGGGACTAATTCCACATATAACCATGCCATGTTTGAACAATATATAATGTAGTGACAACTTTGTGTAAGAAAAAAAATTAAAATTTATTTTTCCGAAACTTGTGACAAAATATAAAATATTCCATGGACTCAACATGCCTCTCAGCAAATAGCTTGGGGTGTCTACTTTCCAAAATGGGGTCATTTGGGGGGGGTTTGTGTTGACATTTTATGGCCTCCAAAACTGTGATAGGTAGTGAGGAAGTGAAATCACCATTTTACGCCCATAGAAATCCTGAAGGCAGTGATTGGTTTTCGGGGCCCCGTACACGGCTAGGCTCCCAAAAAGTCTCACACATGTGGTATCCTCATACTCAGGAGAAGCAGCAGAATGTATTTTGGGGTGCAATTCCACATATAACCATGCCATGTGTGAGCAATATATCATCACAACTTTGTGTAATCTTTTTTTTTTTTTTGTCATTTTTCAATCACTTGTGACAAAAAAATTAAATATTCAATGGGCTCAACATGCCTTTCAGCAAATACCTTGGGGTGTCTACTTTCCAAAATGGGGTCAAAATGGGGGGGGGGGGGGTTTGTACTGCCCTGCCATTTTAGCACCTCAAGAAATGAGATTTTTTTTTTACCAAAGACATACTTCGGCCTAAATGTATGACTACAATTTTCTTTACCAAAGAATATATTTTGGCCTAAATGTATGACTAAAATTGAGTTTGTTGAATTTTTTTAACAACAAAAAGTAGAAAATATCATTTTTTTTCAAAATTTTCGGTCTTTTTTTCCATTTATATCGCAAAAAATAAAAGTCACAGAGGCAATCAAATACTATCAAAAGAAAGCTCTATTTGTGGGGAAAAAAGGACGCAAATTTCGTTTGGGTACAACATTGCATGATCGCGCAATCAGCAGTTAAAGCAGCGCAGTGCCAAATTTTAAAAAGTGCTCTGATCATTGAGCAGCCAAATCTTCCAGAGGTGAAGCGGTTAAAAAGTCAAAAATAATACAATTCTATATAAAAATATAAATGTTTTTAAAAAACTGTCATTTTCGGTTTCGGGTTTTCGGCCAAGTGCATCCTGCATTTTCGGTACCTCTATCCAAAGCATTAAGCATTTTCTGAAAGCAGAGATCCCAGAGAATAAAATAATGGTAGTTACAATTTATTATGTCACACAATATTAGCGCAATGTTTCATAAAATGCTAAATTTCAGTAAAAGAAATACATAAAAATTCATTTTGGGGTACACAAGCGCAATACATTACCCATTTTTTTTTTGGTAAAATATAAAAAAGAAAGTTTGTACCAGGTTAATAGATAACCAAAAATGTAATGTCTTGAAATTGTGTGCACCCATGAAAAGGCAACAAACATTGGTACTCCAAATATTTCTTAGGCAAAGTTTAAAATCCCCATACAGGTCATCAGGTAGGTGATCGGGTCATCTGGTCATCTTTCCCGGTTCTTTGGTCTTTTGGTGGGATTTTCTCTGGGCCCAACCCACTGATCCTGTGATATAAAAGAAGGACAGTGGTCTGGGGTGCAAAGAAGGAGGGCGCACAGTGTGCTAGCTCTGGCTATGGTTCTAGTTCAAGTTCGGGAAGATGACCCATCACACGTAAAGGAGTAAGACGGAGAACAACACTTGCAAGGAGCAGAAGGATGTCATTACCACCTGGATGTAAAGTCAACAGAACTTGGGGTTTTGCCCTGAAGACACCAGCTGCTGGAGAATGCCTTTGATGGACTCTGTAATTACATGGACATTACTTTTGCAGGTATGCCAGGGCAGCACATTATTTATTTATTACAGATTCTTATATAGCACTGTCAATGTATGCAGTGCTTTGTATATATATTGTACATTCACATCAGCACATAGCCTGAGTTAAGAGTTAGGCACCTTTCACATGGGCACCTCCGTTCTGCGGGATCCGCTTGCTCAGCGGGGGATCGCTCCGCTGATTCTCGCTGAGCAGGCGGATGACAGGTCCGTCTCCGCTTACAGAGCAGAGCGGAGATGGACAAAGTCTCCCTCGCCTCTATGGGGAGATCAGATGAAAACAGACTGCTTGTCCGTTTTCATCCAATCCGGCGGACGGATGCAAAATATTACCTCCATCCGTCTGGTTTTGGCGAAGAGGATCATATAGCGGCGGGTGTCAGCGGACATATCACCGCTGACATCCGCCTCTCCATGGAGGTGAATGGAGTGTCCAATCAGGTCCGCCTGAAAAACTGACAGGCGGACCTGATCTGATATCACCCGTGTGAAAGGGGCCTTAGGGATGTAGGAAAGATTTATGTCTCTGAATGTTGGACTTTGCAATATCTTTGCACTTTTTCTAAGTAAAGTTTCGAAACCTTGATGCAGTCTGGTCCAAAGTTACTAAAGGGGTGCAATGCAAGTATATGGCAACATCCCATGGTTCAGGTCACTAAAGCACTTGGGGTATGAAGACGGCAGTTAATACAGCATGAAAACACAAGTGGTTACCCAGGGTAACAAGTAAAATTTTTTGTGCAGCGCTCAAAAAAAAAATAAAAAATTAATGTATATACAAACTAATGTACACTGTGCAATGACCGCAAAGACTAATGATAATGAAAAAGAGATGTGAAATTCACACCCAAACTAAAGTCCATGTGCCATCATATAAAGGTTGTTTTGAAACATAAACACAACAGTCCTTGAATAGTCGGTGAAAACAAATTGTGTGATCAGAAGTGGGATTCCACATAATGTTGAGGTGAAGAGACAGACAATAGAACCACCACCGGTTAGTGAGGAGGCTTACCAGAGTGAGAAGACTCAAACGGGCATATGCTCAGTGAGTCAACAAGGCTTATGGTGCAACCACCAAAGTATGGGACCTCCACATCTGGGCTCCAGATCAAGTTGTAAGACAATCCAATTGGTCAAGAGATGTCACAGAGAAGCAGTCCTCAGAAGCAGCCAACTTGTCAGACCAAATCATTTAGAAAGTGGATCAAGCACTTGAGGTTTGTGGGTAATGCAATGACATCAGCAGGGCTCGTCCAGACACATTTCGTCTAAAAAGACATTATCTGGGGTTGAGGCCCTATAAACAGCCTTTCGGTAACGTGTGCCTGTTGCAGATGGTATGGCCTTTAGCAGAGAGGCCTTCCCTTGCTCTCCATCCCGAAACATCTCCTTGCGTACCCGCAGCAGTTGCCAACGAAAGAGGAAAGGGACACACAGGGGGGCCCAGACAGCAGATGGAAGGGGCGTATGTGTGTAGGGCACCCCCTAAGGAGCCACAAGTAGTAAAGGATTCCCCACCCTGCACTGCCAGACACACCACATTTTCACAGCATGCTTGAGGCAAGTAACAATCCAGTGCTTTGTTTTGTTTTTTTATTAGGGATAGGGATAGGGATTGTTGGATAGGGAGAACTGTAATATGGGATGCCCACTTGCCTTTAATAGAACTTTCAGGGACCTCTTCAGCACAACACTTGCTTGAAGCACTACAACTCCCAGGACCAGCTGTAGTGCTTCAAGCACAAAACTTGCTTGAAGCACTACAACTCCCAGGATCAGCTGGCACTGTTAGATTGGTAGCAGATGCCCTTTACAGGCAGGGACCGCGGGCTCCTTGTATGTGTAGCAAAGTCCCAGTGCCCAGCTGTCCTTCTGTGGCTACTGATCCCAGCACCACCACTTCAGGCACTGCCAGCCCACCTGGCTGCAGCTGCCCCTTTCTCCAGCCCTCTTGGCTAAACTTCCACAGTCCTTCCAGACTGACTCTGCATCCATCTCAGACTGTGTCAGAAACCATGAAATCAGGCTGGGACAGAAGTACAGTTAAATCACACTTGTTTAATAATTAAAGTAAAAAGAACAAACGTAGTCAAAACATAGCCAAAGTTCAGTAACCGGAACGGATAGTCAGCCAAGCCAGAAGTCAGGGATCAATGTAGTGGAACAGCAAGCAGGACCTGGAGCCAGAAGGAATGTTAGCAAAGCAAGTCTTGAACAGGATCACATGAGAGAGTCTCAGTTTCTGTGATGTTGACCAAGGCGAAGGCAGAGCTCCACTGGACTGGACAGCTTAAGTAGGCAGGACTGACGAGCAGTATATCATCAACAGCTGAGTAACTGTGGAGGGATAGGAGCTGGCAATTAGCAGACAGCTGAGCAGCCAGCTCAGAGAAGGAAGGGCTGAGCCCAGCCCTGACAGACTGCTCTCCTCAGTCCCCTCAGGCTGCCTCTCAGTCCTCCCCAACTGTAACACTCACCAGCCCACCTGGCTGTCTTCCTCCCTGGAGATTTGCCTGGCAGTGTTCTCCACCTGCTGTCCTGCTCCCATGCCGCTGGTCAGGACACTTCTGTGTGTCGTGAAGGGGGTCCCTTCTGCACCTGAGCTCCCAGACCCGAGATCACCCCCCCAGACTAAGGGGCTAACCTCAAGGGTCTCTGACAGTCTCCTAACATTACATCTTCAGCTTCCACCCGAACGCCACTGCCCCCCAGCTGGGCTTTTGAGGGGGCCTGCGACCCCATCTGTTGGGTATTGGTCAGGGCCCTCAGAATACTCCAGACAGCTCCCCCTCACCTCCACTCCAATTCTTCTGGAAGATTCCAGCAAGTTACAGAAGTAGGGGGAGGTCTCAGAAGTGCTGCCTGTGAGTCACCCAGCCCTCCCTGAGTCACTCACCCTGACCCAGAAAAAAAAACACATAGACTTGGCTGCCAGCACTCTGATAGTGGGGCAGTATGCTATTCAGTTTTACAGATTAGCTGTGAAACTGCCTGGACCAATAAAGCCCTCAAAGCTACCTTTTGCCAAGATCTGGCAGAACAAAAAGTGTGAGAAGCGCTGCTTAAATTGTTGGTGCTTTATAAAATACCCGTAATAAACAAAATTCCTAAGTGTGGTTTGACCCATATTTTGATCTCCAGCCATTTGGGACATTGTTCATTTGTTCTCAAAAATGGCTCACTTTACCTAACTGAATGACCCACCAACTTCTCCTAAACTGACCAAGACCTTTTTCAAACATATCTCCTGACTGCATGGTCACATTGGCCCCTTAATTTTTTTCCCTAAAGAGATACATTTTCAGGGATTACTTTGGTAGATGGGACTTCGTCCATGGTCCTCTCCTTGATGGGCGCCAAGTTTAGGTAACATAAAAGGCCTACCCTGGGGTGGATTCTTCTGGGCTACGATAGGCACCTTGGATGGGGTCACTCGCCTTGCACATTGAATTCTCAGTTCCCGTGTCAATATACACCTTCACTGTACCTGCTTACAATCAGGAGGGACGAGCTGAGCCTATGTCCACTCCACCTGTCCAGCATATCTCTGTTACCTTACCCCCAGTAACAGGATGGGGCCCCGCCGTGCACCTAGCATGGACTCCATGCGTGTTTTTAATTAACTCTTCCTTTTCTAAACCTAGTGGCTAGACCTAGTGCCTCTGCGGTCCTGATCTGCTCCAGTTGCTATGGGAGACAGACTGCGCAAGGAGAGAGTGCTGACAGCAAACCCCTTGCTGCAAGAGGACATCCCACTGTAACAGGTACATGCTTCACGACAGGCTGCTTAGTACTGGCTGCTAAACTTATATTACCCCTGGTAACCACTTGCTTATGCTTTGTACCACGTTGACTCTTCATACCTTAATGTGCAGACCATGTGTAGTGCCGGTTACTTTCATACAACCCTGTGAATAACTTCAGACCAGGCATGGCAAACTTTCAATGCTTTACTGTAAAACTTCAGTGCAACAAATGAACAGGCGCAGGGTCAAACCCTAACTATAGCTGTGGCTGCCCTGGCATACCTGCATAGGGGAAACCCATAACAAGGATGTCCACGGTGGAGGTTCTCCAGGACTGGTGTATTCAGGGCAGACTACAGCTCCCAGCAGTCCCCCTACATTTTAAAGGCTTCCGGCACTCCAAGATACAGGCCTCTTCTCTACGACTGGTGACTAGGACCTACAGCTCTTGGAATACAGACTCCTGTCCCTTTTATAAGCCACAGGACCAGTGGGTCAGACCCAAAAAATAATTAACCCCCTTCTGGCTAATCTAACAGTAGGCAACCTGCCTACTAGCTAAAGGTGGGCAGAGTATGAGACAATAAGAAGTAAAGAGTTCCAGAGAATGGGAGAGGCTCTGGAGAAGTCCTGGAGTCATGCATGAGAGGAGGTGGCAAGGAAGCTAGAGGGCAGGAGGTCTTGAGAGGAATAAAGGACACAGTTTGAGTGCCAATTTTAGATGAGGTTAGTGATGTAGCTCAGGGCAGAGTTGTGGATTGCTTTGTAGGTTGTTGTTGTTATTATTGATTTTATACATTGCATGAATGGAAGCCAGTAGAAGGACTGGCAGAGAGGGGGCGATGGACACCGAGTGTGGATGTCTCTAGCAGCAACATTCATGATGGACTAAAGGGGGAATAGCCTATGTAGTGGTAGGCCAACAAGAAGGAAGTTGCAACAAGTAGCTTGTGGGAAGGTGCAGCGTGGTGTGGCAGCAGTAAAGACACATAGTCTGGTTGCAATAAAACTCGAAACTTGTTTTGAATAGAATGCCAACCTACAACCCCCCCCTGCTGGAGGGCACCGCTTAGGGAAACACTCACAGTGCAGTTCAATTGCAGAGATGTAGCAAAAGAGAGATGCTGACAGCATCTGTTTCAGAGGGCAGAATGTGGCCTGGCTGGTCCGATCCCAATAGGATAAGGCTTCCTTGCCTAGCCTGTCACTACTCATCTGGGACCTTTCCCTGCCGTTAATCACTTTCCCTGACAGGTGGGGTCTCTCTCCCAACACTAGCCACTTCACAAGTGTGTACCAAAACCTGGGGGCAGGGACCTATAAAGGCTCTGCTGACCCGAGAGGACCACCAGGGCTCATCTGGATGCAGCATAGCCAACCAGAATACTGCTTTCATGACCCAGGAAACCATAAAGAAATCATGTTTCCCCTGACTTCTTCTCCAAGCTGTGGTACCACTCAGGTTGAGCACCACCTACAGTGGAGAAAACAGACTGCACCTGCCTACACTCTCCCCTTTTTTAACAGATGCTGTCCTCAGCTTCGCAGCATAATAAAATATTAACATGGGGATGATAAGGGACTATATACAAGATTTTAGTAATTAGAATGATATCATTAGCAGTAATCAGCATGGATTCATGAAGAATCGTTCTTGCCAAACCAATCTATTAACCTTCTATGAGGAGGTGAGTTGCCATCTAGATAAAGGAAGGCCCGTAGACGGGGTGTATCTGGATTTTGCAAAAGCATTTGACACAGTTCCCCATAAACATTTACTGTACAAAATAAGATCCGTTGGCATGGACCATAGGGTGAGTACATGGATTGAAAACTGGCTACAAGGGCGAGTTCAGAGGGTGGTGATAAATGGGGAGTACTCAGAATGGTCAGGGGAGGGTAGTGGGGTTCCCCAGGGTTCTGTGCTGGGACCAATCCTATTCAATTTGTTCATAAACGACCTGGAGGATGGGATAAACAGTTCAATCTCTGTATTTGCAGACAATACCAAGCTAAGCAATTTTAAAATCCAGACCGCCCACAGTACTTGGAAATGTGCCCATAGCGGCCATATTGCCAGCACTTCCGATCCTTGTCGGGATCCCTATGCAATTGGTTCTCACCCCTCTGGGGTTGGGAAGAATACTTTTTAGGGGAAGCCCTTTCCTACTTTAAAACGGCCACATCTTGAGCCAACTCTTATTCTGGGAGGTACAGCGGTTCATACTTTTTGGTCACTGATACAGTTGCATTTGCCTCTTCTTGCTCCCACACAACCGCATCTAGCACCATATCGTGGAAGGAAGTGGTAGGTTGCTCTTTAATCCTCTCATGCAATACTCCCCGGACTGGGCCAGGCTTCATGCCTGCTATGAACTGGTACTTCAGCATGTGGTCAGAGTCAGTAATGTCAGTTGCAGCCGCTTATGTTTTGCTATTCCAGGCGAGTCCATAGGTTCTACATAGCTACCGCGTAATGAGTGAGGTTCTCATCCTCCTGCTGTTTCCTGACAAAGAACCTTCATTTCAGCTATGGCAGTGTTATCTTTTCTTCAAAGAGGCCTTCCAGGTGTGACACAGTCTGTTGTCCGCTCTTCCATCACCGCTTTGTGGGTGTCATCCTCTAAAGCATTAATAGCCAGCTCTACCACCAGCCAGGCCAGGACCTAGTACAGGAACACAGCACTCTCTAGCCTCTCCTCCTATTCTGCCCCTGACTTCCTCTGCAAGCTGCGGTACCACTCAGGTTGAGCGCCTACAGTGGAGAAAGCAAATTGCACCTGTTTACATGCTTGGTGGTATTATGTCTTTGGGGAAGAAGCAGATTCTGGAAATGTTATGAACAGTGCCTTCTTTAACGCGGGGCAAAAGGGGCAGCTGCCCAGGGCCCAGTCATTATTGGGGGACCCAAAGCAGCTGCCTCTTGAGCCCCTTGTCATGTAGAGTCCCGGTCCTGTGCTGGTAGCGGGGTGCAGGGCAGCAAAGCTAAATCCGCCAATCCAGTGCAGACCAGGGCATCCTTGGGATGCAGGCAGTAAGATATGCCCGAACCCCACATACCTTTTTCACACAGTGAGCGGGTGGTCCAGAGGTTGCGGAGGAAGGCAAGCAGCATGAGGCTGGCTAGAACCGTGAGCCTGGGAAGGAGAAGACCTCCACCGCCAGTCCGCCACCCTGTCCCGAGCAGCAGCATCCCTGGCGCCTCCCAAAACCTGCGCTCCTACTTCAACCTCCTCTCCTGTGCGCTCCCAGCTGTGACTTCAACATGAAGACAAGCTGTCCGAGGGCCCAGAGGATGAGGAGGGTTGGAAGGTAGGTACATCACACACACCTACCCACAGACAGGGGCTGGGACAGGGGAGCACAGTCTAGGAGTTGTATTTTGTTTTATTGGAGAACTTGGATTTCGAAAGGATATAGTAGGATATTCCAAATTGAACTATTTACACACGAGGACAGCTTTCTCAGTGGAACTGTGTAGCAGATTGTAGAGAATAGAGCAAAGTCCCTTTTTAGTAGAAGGAGTTTAGTGGACCCTGCTTCTTCAAGACACCAACTGGTGTCCCCTTTTGCCTACACACAGCAGCTGACTTCTAGCACACAGAGGGGTATTTGGCAGCACCAGTCTCTAGGATCCCTTTAGGGGGTCTGTACTTATAAGGCCCTGGTCGCAGATCACCTTCCTCTGTGATACCAGACAGGATCCATGGACATCCTCCCTCAGTCAGCTCTCAGGAGAACCCTGAAATTCAGCATTCACCGTTCAGGTCACCTATCCACCTGAGGAGGCATGGCAGCCTGCGCTGGGGGGAGGTGACAGGCTCCCTCCCCACTGGACCTCTCCTCTTAGGAGGAAGACTAGGGCTGCCAACTCATCCCTTTAAACCCCAACACATATTAATTACACAGGTTCTGTGGCTGATTAAGGTGGTAATTAAACCCACTTGTTGCCTTAATTGCATTAAATCAGCCTCAGAACCCGTGTAATTCATATGTGTTTGGGTTTACCCACTTGACCACTGGGCACTTAAACCCCCTTCCTAACCAGACCAATTTTCAGCTTTCGGTGCCCTCACATTTTGAATCACAATTACTCAGTCATGCAACACTGTACCCATATGAAATTTTTGTCCTTTTTCACACAAATAGAGCTTTCTTTTGGTGGTATTTATTCTGCTATAGTGCGGTCGTCAAGTAGTTAAAGGGATGAGGTGGCAACCCTAAGGAAGACCCAGAGCCCATGTGCTCCTCAAGCATAAATAGAGGCACCCAGCATGCTTAAGGGCACCTCCCCTTACAATTGGCCAGGGCTGTGCCCATATTCATGTTCCCATCTGCCTAGTCTCCACCTATAGCCCAGAGTATTCCTAGGTTGTTAGGCATAGGGACACTCAGACAGCATAAACAGCACCAGAGCACACAGAGCAGCCTACATTAGCCGATCACAGTCTATGTTTTTTTTCTATTTTCTAAGGGATGTTTACATTCCTTGTAATAGGAATAAAAGTGACCTAATTTTTTTCTTTTTTAAAAGGACAGTCTCAAAATAAAAAAAAATAAAAAATTAAAATCAATAAAAAAAAAAAATTGAAAGCGCCCCATCCTGCCGGGCTCGCACGCAGAAGCAAACGCATACATAAGTCGCACCCGCATATGAAAACATTTTTCAAACCACACATGTGAGGTATCGCCACGATCGTTAGAGTGACAGCAATATTTCTAGTATGAGACCTCCTCTGTAACTCAAAACTGGTAACCTGTAGAAATTTTTAAACGTCACCTATGGAGATTTTTAAGGGTCAAAGGTTGTCGCCATTCCATGAGCGGGCGCAATTTTGAAGTGTGACATGTTGGGTATCAATTTACTCAATGTAACATTATCTTTCACAATATAAAAAAAAAATGGGCTAACTTTACTGGTGTCTTATTTTTTTAATTTAAAAAAGTGTATTTTTTTTCCCCAAAAAATTGCGCTTGTAGGACCGCTGCGCAAATATTGTGTAACATAAAGTATTGCAACGACCGCCATTTTATTCTCTAGGGTGTCTGAAAAAAAATAATATATAATGTTTGGGGGTTCTAAGTAATTTTCTAGCAAAAAAAAAAACCTGATTTTGACTTGTAAACACCAAGTCTGAAAAATAGGCCCGGTCCTTAAGTGGTTAAGCTGTGTTCAGCTTTTTTCTGAGTTAGAACGTTTTTTACAGCTGAAAAACTCCTCTTAAAACCGTTTAGTTGTGGGGGGTTTTTTCCATCCAGAAAATGCCCCTGACAAAAAATGCTGATAAAAGCCTATGGACACATAGGATAACATGCTGGAGAGTTTATAGAGGCCTAATACACTCCTCCTAGCACCTATCCAGGAGGGTGCTAGTTATTTGTTATAACGGGCACATAGACTTCCATTAGAGTTGCCACCTCATCCCTTTAAACCTGAACACCTTTGAATTACTCGGGTTCTGAGGCTAATTAAATGCAGATAAGGCGCCAAGTGAGTTTAATTACCACCTTAATCAGCCACAGAACCTGTGTAATTAATATGTGTTGGGGTTTAAAGGGATGAGGTGGCAACCATAACTTTTATGTCTATGTTCAACCTCTGAGTATGAACTATTGTTTAGGTTTTGGGTGTTAAGAGCCGTGCTTGTGAAGGTGCTAATATAGTCCAGCTCAGTGACCACCTGCAGATCATTTTGTAGTAAAGAACAATCGTTCCGTCTTTCTATGTCCTCTAAAGTAGGGAGATGTGATTATCTTCATCACTACTGTGAGGAAAACATCTCCCCTCCCTCTCTATACTTTGTTCTCTTCCGGGTCAAATATCACTGATCAGTCCTAACCTCCTCCTGTGTTGGGGGAAGTCACCCCTCCCAACTGCATTCCTTCCCCCATGTCTCTCTTCCTGGTTTCAGCGATGGCGTCTGCAGACCTGAGAGCTGAGCTGGAATGTTCCGTCTGCCTGAATATTTATACTGACCCTGTAATGCTGAGATGTGGACATGACTTCTGCCGGGTCTGTATTGGTCGTGTGCTGGATACACAGGGGGAGGCTGGAGATTACTTTTGTCCTGTGTGCCGAAAAAGGTTCAGGGGTCGTCCTGCACTGCAGAGGAACATAACTCTACGTAACATAGTGGAGAATTTCCAGTCTGCTCAGCCAGATCAGGTGGAGTCCGGGGTCTTCTGTACTCACTGTGTGGACTCTCCTGTACCTGCTGTTAAATCCTGTCTGCACTGTGAGGTTTCTCTGTGTGATAAACACCTGAGAGTCCACAAAAAGTCCCCAGAACACATCTTAACTGACCCCACCTTGTCCATGGAGAGCAGGAAATGCTCCGTCCATAAGAAGATCCTGGAGTATTACTGCACTGAGGATGATACCTGTATCTGTGTGTCCTGTAGTTTGACCGGAGAACATCGAGGACACCAGGTGGAGTCACTGGTTGAGGCTTTCGAGATGAAGAAGGAGACACTGAGGAATGTTCTGCAGAAACTTCTGACAAAGAGAGAGGAGACGGAGGAAAGAGTCCAGAGTCTGCAGGAACACAGGAGGAAAGTAGAAGAAAAAGCAGCTGGTGACAACAAGAAAGTCGCTGCCCTGTTTAAAGATCTCAGGAAACATCTGGATGAGCTGGAGGAGAAATTCCAGGATGAAATTTCCAGGTGGGCACAGGGGGTCTCCATCTGCATGTCAGAAATGATCCAGAATCTGGAAATAAAGAAGGAGGAGCTGTCCAGGAAGATGTGTCGCATTGAGGAGCTGTGTAACATGACGGATCCACTGAATGTCCTACAGGAATCAGACACAGGTGACTTGTGTAAAACTGAGGATGGAGATAATGAGGACAGAGAGAGACATGAGAAACTCCTCCATGATGCAGGAGGTCTGGATGTGGCTGGGATAGCACGTGGATTACGTGCATTGTCTGAAATAATAACACGGTTTAATGTACATTTCTATATAAAGGAATCTGAAGATATATTACTGGATGTAAACACAGCTCAAAACAATCTACGCATATCAGATGACAGGAAAACTGCTTCCTGGTCAGACGTAAACCAGAAGCGCCCCAAAACACCAGAGAGATTTTTTGGTTATGTTCAGGTGTTGAGCAGTCAGAGTTTCTCCTCAGGGAAACATTACTGGGACGTGGATGTCGGAGTATCAGATCAATGGATAGTCGGAATGTGTTACCCCAGTATGGAGAGGAGAGGAGAGCCATCACTTATTGGATGGAATAACAAGTCCTGGACTTTGGTCAAAAAAGATAACCAGTATTTGGTGGTACATGACGGTAAAGGGATCCGCTTGCTTGGTAATCTCATCAGTACCAGAGTCAGGATATATCTGGATTACGATGCCGGAAGGATCTCCTTTTATGATCTGTGTGACCCGATCCGATACCTACGCAGTTACATCACCACCTTCACCGAGCCCCTCCATGCTGGGATATGGGTATGGACTGGTGGTGTAATAAAGATCTGTGGGGGCAATCAGAAGATGTGAGAATTCTGCCCAGAGACTGGTGATGTCACATAGAGGAGGGATGGATTGGTGGAATATTCAACCAATTAGATAAGGCAGTGGGAGGGGCTTCGGTCAGTGTCCTGCATGTTGTTCTTCTATAAATAAATATAAGTGAGATTTCCTGTAAGGTCCCAGACATATTTTTACTTCCATTTTTACATGACACACTATTTTTTCTATCTATCTGAGATTATAATCTGTAGACAGTCTTATTCTTTATTATTAATATGTTTACAAGGAGTATGTTCTATTGGTTATTTTAGAGTTTGTTCAATTGGTTATTTTATTGTGTGAAGAAATTGTGTGTATACATCATTCCCAACCCGCCCCAAAGAAGCTGCTTGCGGGACTTTTTTTTTACCGTCCCGCAATCACACCGCCCGGGTGTGAAAGGGGTCTAATAGAACTGGAATGTATACCCAATATAATGTGTCCTCATAGAATGGATCACCAATAGAATTCTATGGGATCACTTTTATAATGGATCCTAATATAATGTGTCCCCATAGAATGGATCACCAATAGAATTCTATTGGATCACTTTTATAATGGATCCCCATAGAATGGATCGCCAATAGAATTCTATGGGATTACTTTTATAATGTGTCCCCATAGAATGGATCGCCAATGAATTCTATGGGATTACTTTTATAATGTGTCCCCATAGAATGGATCACCAATAGAATTCTATGGGATCACTTTTATAATGGATCCTAATATAATGTGTCCCCATAGACTGGATCACCAATAGAATTCTATGGGATCACTTTTATAATGGATCCTAATATAATGTGTCCCGATAGAATGGATCACCAATAGAATTCTATGGGATCACTTTTATAATGGATCCTAATATAATGTATCCTTATAGAATGGATCACCAATAGAATTCTATGGGATCACTTTTATAATGGATCCTAATATAATGTGTCCTTATAGAATGGATCACCAATAGAATTCTATGGGATCACTTTTATAATGGATCCTAATATAATGTGTCCTTATAGAATGGATCACCAATAGAATTCGATGGGATCACTTTTATAATGGATCCTAATATAATGTGTCCTGATAGAATGGATCACCAATAGAATTCTATGGGATCACTTTTATAATGGATCCCCATAGAATATGTCCCCATAGAATGGATCGCCAATAGAATTCTATGGGATCACTTTTATAATGGATCCCCATAGAATATGTCCCCATAGAAAGGATCGCCTATAGAATTCTATGGGATCACTTTTATAATGGATCCTAATATAATGTGTCCTTATAGAATGGATCACCAATAGAATTCTATGGGATCACTTTTATAATGGATCCTAATATAATGTGTCCTTATAGAATGGATCACCAATAGAATTCTATGGGATCACTTTTATAATGGATCCTAATATAATGTGTCCTTATAGAATGGATCACCAATAGAATTCTATGGGATCACTTTTATAATGGATCCCCATAGAATATGTCCCCATAGAATGGATCGCCAATAGAATTCTATGGGATCACTTTTATAATGGATCCCCATAGAATGGATCACCAATAGAATTATATTGGATCACTTTTTATAATGGATCCCAATATAATGTGTCCTCATAGAATGGATCACCAATATACAGTTAGGCTGGGTTCACACTATGTGTGGTGCAGGGCACAGTAGGGGGTCCGGTGTGTCCCCCTTCACTGTTTCGGTTCCGAATTTTTGCCTGAATTCGGACCTGAAACAGAACCAAAGACGCACATGGACCCTTCTGCTGTGCGCTTCTCGGCCGCCCCGGAGATGTGTGAACCAGCTCCATTGAGAGCCGGTCACACTCTCCTTTCATGCAAATTGGATGCAGGGAAACCCACATCCAATTCACATAAATGATAACCCAGCCTAAGTCCTTTGGATTGTGTTTATAATGGATCCTAATATAATGTGTCCCCATAGAATGGATCACCAATAGAATTCTATGGGATGACTTTTATAATGGATCCCAATATAATGTGTCCTCATAGAATGCATCACCAATAGAATTCTATGGGATCACTTTTATAATGGATCCCCATAGAATATGTCCCCATAGAATGGATCGCCAATAGAATTCTATGGGATCACTTTTATAATGGATCCTAATATAATGTGTCCTCATAGAATGGATCACCAATAGAATTCTATGGGATCACTTTTATAATGGATCCTAATATAATGTGTCCCCATAGAATGGATCACCAATAGAATTCTATGGGATCACTTTTATAATGGATCCTAATATAATGTGTCCCCATAGAATGGATCACCAATAGAATTCTATTGGATCACTTTTATAATGGATCCCCATAGAATGGATCGCCAATAGAATTCTATGGGATTACTTTTATAATGTGTCCCCATAGAATGGATCGCCAATGAATTCTATGGGATTACTTTTATAATGTGTCCCCATAGAATGGATCACCAATAGAATTCTATGGGATCACTTTTATAATGGATCCTAATATAATGTGTCCCCATAGACTGGATCACCAATAGAATTCTATGGGATCACTTTTATAATGGATCCTAATATAATGTGTCCCGATAGAATGGATCACCAATAGAATTCTATGGGATCACTTTTATAATGGATCCTAATATAATGTATCCTTATAGAATGGATCACCAATAGAATTCTATGGGATCACTTTTATAATGGATCCTAATATAATGTGTCCTTATAGAATGGATCACCAATAGAATTCTATGGGATCACTTTTATAATGGATCCTAATATAATGTGTCCTTATAGAATGGATCACCAATAGAATTCGATGGGATCACTTTTATAATGGATCCTAATATAATGTGTCCTGATAGAATGGATCACCAATAGAATTCTATGGGATCACTTTTATAATGGATCCCCATAGAATATGTCCCCATAGAATGGATCGCCAATAGAATTCTATGGGATCACTTTTATAATGGATCCCCATAGAATATGTCCCCATAGAATGGATCGCCAATAGAATTCTATGGGATCACTTTTATAATGGATCCTAATATAATGTGTCCTTATAGAATGGATCACCAATAGAATTCTATGGGATCACTTTTATAATGGATCCTAATATAATGTGTCCTTATAGAATGGATCACCAATAGAATTCTATGGGATCACTTTTATAATGGATCCCCATAGAATATGTCCCCATAGAATGGATCGCCAATAGAATTCTATGGGATCACTTTTATAATGGATCCCCATAGAATGGATCACCAATAGAATTATATTGGATCACTTTTTATAATGGATCCCAATATAATGTGTCCTCATAGAATGGATCACCAATATACAGTTAGGCTGGGTTCACACTATGTGTGGTGCAGGGCACAGTAGGGGGTCCGGTGTGTCCCCCTTCACTGTTTCGGTTCCGAATTTTTGCCTGAATTCGGACCTGAAACAGAACCAAAGACGCACATGGACCCTTCTGCTGTGCGCTTCTCGGCCGCCCCGGAGATGTGTGAACCAGCTCCATTGAGAGCCGGTCACACTCTCCTGTCATGCAAATTGGATGCAGGGAAACCCACATCCAATTCACATAAATGATAACCCAGCCTAAGTCCTTTGGATTGTGTTTATAATGGATCCTAATATAATGTGTCCCCATAGAATGGATCACCAATAGAATTCTATGGGATCACTTTTATAATGGATCCCAATATAATGTGTCCCCATAGAATGCATCACCAATAGAATTCTATGGGATCACTTTTATAATGGATCCCAATATAATGTGTCCCCATAGAATGGATCACCAATAGAATTCTATGGGATCACTTTTATAATGGATCCCAATATAATGTGTCCCCATAGAATGGATCACCAATAGAATTCTATGGGATCACTTTTATAATGGATCCCAATATAATGTGTCCCCATAGAATGCATCACCAATAGAATTCTATGGGATCACTTTTATAATGGATCCTAAATTAATGTATCATTGTGATGGTGTATCTTATAATCACTAGATGTGTCCTGGTGATGGGAGGAGAATTAAGAAAGGAGATGTTAATGTAAATAAAGTTTTTTTTTTGTATTGTACATGTGAAGTGTTGGTGATTGGAGATGAGCTTCGGATCCGATCTGATTGCTGGACCTTCAGCCACTTCAGCAGGTCCCAAACATCATATACTGTGTGTGATTGAAACCGCGGTGCAGCATCTAACCAGAAATGTCTGTGCAATCACAGAGATTGCAAACGTATGATACACCATGACAATATATGGCCAACAGCCAAAATTAAACGGTATATACAAGAAGCCGATGAGTGATTTTGCAAATAAATCAGCATGGGTAGACCAAACCTAATTAAGACCATTTTAACTAGAGACTAAAAGAGAAAAGACATGATGCAGACACTCCATAGGAAGCATTAAACCATAATTAATTTCTTGAATAAAAGATAAAATTGCACTCACAAGGTTGCTGGTGGTGGTGGGGATGGATGGTCATATACATAATGCAGGAAACTATCAGTCAACATGGACTCCCAGCCTTGGCCATCAGCATGGGGAAAGTGACCGGACCTGGACAACAGCACTGTGATGATCACAAGTGTCGGTGCCGCTTGTGGAAGGTGTACGATGCCTCAGGAATAAAGACGTAGGCCGAAGTTCTCCTCCGCCTAGGGTTGCCACCTCATCCCTTTAAACCCGAACACCTATGAATTACACGGGTTCTGAGGCTAATTTAATGCAGATAAGGCACCAAGTGAGTTTAATTACCACCTTAATCATCCACAGAAGCCGTGTAATTCATATGTGTTGGGGTTTAAAGGAATGAGATGGCAACCCTACCTCCGCCTGATGCATGCAAAGTTGGGAACGTTATTTTTCAAGGCTATCATGCCCTTCCTTTAGCCTCTGACAAAGAGGTGTGATAGCCTCGAAAAATAACATTCCCAACTTTGCATGCTCACAATGCGCTCCCGACTGTGAGCGGCCCACACAGGACGTCGGGCGGAAGAGGAGAACTTCAGCCTATGGCTTCATTCCTCGAGGCATCGTACACCTTCCACAAGCGACACCGACACTTGTGATCATCACAGTTCAGGTAGGGTCCAGTTCCCCGTGCTGGTGGCGGAGGCTGGGAGTTCACTTTGACAGTTTCCTGCCACACATCATGTACATGCCCATTCGCCCCCCACTACCTTTTTGTGAGTGCAATTTTATCGCTTATTGAATAAATTCATTAATGGTTTAAGGCTACACTATGGCGTGTTTGCCAAGCTGCATGCTCAGATAAGGGTCTGGTATTGATTTTTTTGAGGGGGGGTGGGGGACCCCATGTTTTTTGTTTCCTCATTTTTCTTTTTCATTGTGTCCCCCCCCCTTAAAATTCATACCGTTGTATACATTGTACAGACGCATCTCTTGTATACCGTTACTCCCTCAGTCATTTAAGTATTATGTATAGGAATATTATGTTTAGGATTTTAGCTTTTTTTTTTTTTTTTTTTTATAGTTTCGCTTTAAAGGATAAGTTCACCTTTTGTAAAAAAAAAAAATTTTTTTTTTTTTTACTTGGAGTCTGCAAAACATTGCACCTGCGATCAGCAGATCATGGGTGTAATGCAGGACTCCTAAAAGACAAGAAAAAACTCACGCAATGTCAGATGACAATCAACTAAAGGAGGGCTGCCGCAAGCACCCCAATGTGTTCCACCACTTTTAATAAGACAACCGAAAATGATGCTGCACTACTCCCTAAGTGATAAAAAGTGATAATAAACACACTACAGGGGTGGTGCCCCCCCACTCCCAAGTAAAATAAACAAAACCAATAACGATCCTCACAAGGTAAATTGGTGTAAACTAAATAAAAATAACAAATTGACCAACAATCAATCTTTCCTGCAAAAAAAGGCAAAAACCATACAAATATATAACACAGAGGTAAAAAAAATGCAAAATGAGAATATGGAAAGAAAGGATAAGTGATATACCCGTGTATATCTAAACACTAATATGTACAAAAAAAAAATTACAATAAACACTCTCCAGGGGTGCTAACACCTAGTAGCAAAACTGGTAAAAGCAATGCACAGTGATGTAATGAAATTGGTGAAAGCAATGCACAGTGATGTAATGAAATGAGGAAAACTGAAGTGAATATCTGTGTATAACAAATGGAAAATAGACAGTAAATACCCTCCAGGGGTGCCAACACCTAAATATAAATTAGGTATAAGAAATGCACAGTGATGTCATGGAATTGGTAAAAGCAATGCACTGTGATGTCATGTAATGAGTAAAAATAAAGTGAATAACAAATGAAAAAAATTTACAGTATACACCCTCCAGGGGTGCCAACAACTAATAGCAAAAATAGTAAAAGCAATGCACAGTGATGTAATGAAATAGAATGAGGAAACATAAAGTGAATATCTGTGTGTAACAAATGAAAAAAAAAGTAAACACCCTACAGGGGTGCCAAAACCTAAATATAAATTAGGTACAAGCAATGCACAGTGATGTAATGTAATGAGGAAAAATAAAAGTGAAAATCTGTGTATAAGAAATGGAAAAAAGACAGTAAACACCCTCCAGGGGTGCCAACAACTAATAGCAAAAATGGTAAAAAGCAATGCACAGTGATGTAATGAAATAGGATGAAGAAACCTAAAGTGAATATCTGTGTGTAACAAATGAAAAAAAAAAAAACAATAAACACCCTCCAGGGGTGTCAACACCTAAATATAAATTAGGTACAAGCAATGCACAGTGATGTAATGTAATTGGTAAAAGCAACGCACAGTGATGTAATGTAAGGAAGAAAAATAAAAGTGAAAATCTGTGTATGAGAAATGGAAAAATAGACAGTAAACACCCTCCAGGGGCTCCAACAACTAATAGCAAAAATGTTAAAAGGAATGCACAATGATGTAATGAAATAGGATGAGGGAAAAATAAAGTGAATATCTGTGTGTAACAAATAAAAAAAACCCCCAAAAACAAACAAACAGTAAACACCATCCAGGGATGCCAACACCTAAATATAAATTAGGCACAAGCAATGCACAGTGATGTGATGCAATAACATGCAGAAAAATAAACCCAGAAACTATGTACTGTACAACAATAGCAAAATTAACAATAGTGCTTCAAAATATCAATAAACATGATCCCTGATGAAGTAATGGGACGTAACACGTAGGAACAGGAGCGGATGACATCATTTCCTGTGTTGGCCATATTGGTGTTCCTTTGATGCATTATTGAGTCTGATGACTCCTATACCTTTTGTGAGTGGCTTTTTTATCTTGTCGTTTTTACTAAACGACTGCACTATGGAAGTCCTTGTACCGGTGCATGCTATCGCCCCTCCCGCCATGCTTTTCAGGGTCCGCTTGCCCATCTGCAGGCCCCGGAGTGACATAGCGGGTGCCGGCGGCTGGAGGGTAAGGAGAAGAGTGGAGACCCGTCCGCTCTCCTCCCCTTCTTACTGTGACCCAGAGAGCTCCATCTAGGACATCACTTCCGGGTCAGCCTCTCCGTGTCCCCGGCTAGCATAGCCAGGAAAGGATGCAATGTGTGTTACACCCAAGCACATAAAATCCCCCCCCTAAAAAAAAAAAAAAAAGAATTTGAGGCCCCCCACCCTCACATATATGCACCTATAAACGTAAACAGGGGGGGGGGTGAAAACATCGATTGCGATACACGTTACCTATCTCCGTACAAACTGGAGCAAGAGCTGATACCTATAGGGGGCTTTTAAAGCATATAGGAGTCATCAGACTCAATAATGCATCAAAGGAACACCAAAATGGCCAACACAGGAAATGATGTCATCCGCTCCTGTTCCTACGCGTTACGTCCCATTACTTCATCAGGGATCATGTTTATTGATATTTTGAAGCACTATTGTTAATTTTGCTATTGTTGTACATAGTTTCTGGGTTTATTTTTCTGCATGTTATTGCATCACATCACTGTGCATTGCTTGTACCTAATTTATATTTAGGTGTTGGCACCCCTGGATGGTGTTTACTGTAATTTTTTATTCATTTGTTACACACAGATGTTCACTTTATTTTTCCTCATTCCATTACATCACCGAGCGTTGCTTTTACCGTCTTTGCTACTAGTTGTTGGCACCCCTGGAGGGTGTTTACTGTCTGTTTTTCCATTTGTTATACACAGATATTCACTTTTATTTTTCCTCCTTACATTACATCACTGTGCATTGCTTTTACCAATTACACGACATCACTGTGCATTGCTTTTACCATTTTGATATTAGTTGTTTGCACCCCTGGATGGTGTTTATTGTCCGTTTTTTCCATTTGTTATACACAGATATTTACTTTTATTTTTCCTCCTTACATTACATCACTGTGCATTGCTTATACCAATTACATTACATCACTGTGCATTACTTATACCTAATTTATATTTAGGCGTTGGCACCCCTGGAGGGTATTTACTGTTATTTGTTTTTCATTTGTTACACACAGATATTCACTGTTTCCCCATTCTATTACATTACATCACTGTGCATTGCTTTTACCATTTTTGCTATTAGTTAGCACCCCTGGAGGGTATTTACTGTAATTATTTCTATTTGTTATACACAGATGTTCACTTTTATTTTTCCTCATTACATTACATCACTGTGCATTGCTTGTACCTAATTTATATTTAGGTGTTGGCACCCCTGGATGGTGTTTACTGTAATTTTTTATTCATTTGTTACACACAGATGTTCACTTTATTTTTCCTCATTCCATTACATCACTGAGCGTTGCTTTTACCGTCTTTGCTACTAGTTGTTGGCACCCCTGGAGGGTGTTTACTGTCTGTTTTTCCATTTGTTATACACAGATATTCACTTTTATTTTTCCTCCTTACATTACATCACTGTGCATTGCTTTTACCAATTACACGACATCACTGTGCATTGCTTTTACCATTTTGATATTAGTTGTTTGCACCCCTGGATGGTGTTTATTGTCCGTTTTTTCCATTTGTTATACACAGATATTTACTTTTATTTTTCCTCCTTACATTACATCACTGTGCATTGCTTATACCAATTACATTACATCACTGTGCATTACTTATACCTAATTTATATTTAGGCGTTGGCACCCCTGGAGGGTATTTACTGTTATTTGTTTTTCATTTGTTACACACAGATATTCACTGTTTCCCCATTCTATTACATTACATCACTGTGCATTGCTTTTACCATTTTTGCTATTAGTTAGCACCCCTGGAGGGTATTTACTGTAATTATTTCTATTTGTTATACACAGATGTTCACTTTTATTTTTCCTCATTACATTACATCACTGTGCATTGCTTGTACCTAATTTATATTTAGGTGTTGGCACCCCTGGAGGGTGTTTACTGTTTTTTTTTTTCCATTTGTTACACAGATGTTCACTTTATTTTTCCTCATTCCATTACATCACTTAGCGTTGCTTTTACCGTTTTTGCTATTCATTGTTAACACCCCTGGAGGGTGTTTACTGTCTGTTTTTCCATTTGTTATACACAGATATTCACTTTTATTTTTCCTCCTTACATTACATCACTGTGCATTGCTTATACCAATTACATTACATCACTGTGCATTGCTTGTACCTAATTTATATTTAGGTGTTGGCACCCCTGGAGGGTGTTTACTGTTACTTTTTTTTTCATTTGTTACACACAGATGTTCACTTTATTTTTCCTCATTCCATTACATCACTGAGCATCGCTTTTACCATTTTTGCTATTAGTTGTTGGCACCCATGGAGAGGGTTTACTGTCCGTTTTTTCAATTTGTTATACACAGATATTCACTTTTATTTTTCTTTATTACATTACATCACTGTGCATTGCTTGTACCTAATTTATATTTAGGTGTTGGCACCCCTGGAGGGTATTTACTGTTTTTTTTTTCCATTTGTTACACACAGATATTCACTTTAATTTTCCTAATCCTATTACATTACATCACTCACCTGAATTACAGTGGCGGGGGTGTTTTTTGGAAGCACCTGATTAGAGCCATAGGCTCTAATAGGCGCCCAAAAAGGTGAACAGCGGGCGCAATGCTGTGCGTTCGCTGTTCACTCAGCTGTGTGTTAGCAAAGGGAGGGAATTCGCTTTGCTAACACTGAACCGCCTCTCAGCCAATCAGGTGCTCGGGTCTGTTACCTGTCACCTGATTGGCTTAAATGTCAGGAGCTGTGATTGGACGCCTGATAGGGAGGACGGAAGAAGACATCGAGGAGTGTGCAGGACACCGCTGCTGACCCGCTGACAGGTAAGTGCTGGGCGATGCACACTGGCGCCATTTGATGGGGCACAGTAGCGGCAATTGATGGGCACATTGGCAGCATTTTATGGGCACAGTGGCTGCGTTTGATGGCACAGTGGCAGCGTTTGATGGCACAGTGGCAGCGTTTGATGGCACAGTGGCTGCCTTTGGCACAATGGCTGCATTTGATGGTACAGTAGCTGCATTTGATGGCACAGTGACAGCGTTTGGCACAGTAGCTGCATTTGATGGCACTGTGGCTGTGTTGTGCACAGTGACTGCAATTGATGGGCACAGTAGCTGCATTTGATGGCACAGTGGCAGCGTTTGGCACAGTAGCTGCATTTGATGGCACTGTGGCTGTGTTGTGCACAGTGACTGCAATTGATGGGCACAGTAGCTGCATTTGATGGCACAGTGGGAGCGTTTTGCACAGTGGCTGCATTTGATGGCACAGTGGCTGCAATTGATGTTTTTTTTTTTCAGTTTGTTTGCGCCCCCCAAAAATTTTGAGCACCAGCCACCATTGATCTGTACATAGGACGACAATAAGCCGTACGCTCCATAGAGTTGGGCTTTATGGCAGAGTGGCCAGAAGAAAGACATTACTTTCAACAAAAAACAAAATGGCGCGTTTTGAGTTTGCGAAAAGGCATGTGGGAGACTCCCAAAATGTATGGAGGAAGGTGCTCTGGTCTGATGAGACTAAAATTGAACTTTTTGGCCATCAAAGAAAACGCTTTGTCTGGCGCAAACCCAACACATCACATCACCCAAAGAACACCATCCCCACTGTGAAACATGGTGGTGGCAGCATCATGCTGGGGGGATGTTTTTCAGCAGTCAGGACTGGGAAACTGGTCAGAGTTGAGGGAAAGATGAATGGTGCTAAATACAGGGATATTCTTGAGAAAAACCTTTACCAGTCTGTGTGTGATTTGAGGCTAGGACGGAGGTTCACCTTCCAGCAGGACAATGACCCCAAACACACTGCTAAAGCAACACTTGAGTGGTTTAAGGGGAAACATGTAAATGTGTTGGAATGGCCTAGTCAAAGCCCAGACCTCAATCCAATAGAAAATCTGTGGTCAAACCTAAAGATTGCTGTTCACAAGTGTAAACCATCCAATTTGAAGGAGCTGGAGCAGTTTTGCAAGGAGGAATGGGCAAAAATCCCAGTGGTAAGAGGTGACAAGCTCATAGAGACTTATCCAAAGTGATTTGGAGCTGTGATATCCGCAAAAGGTGGCTCTACTTTGACTTTAGGGGGTGAATAGTTTTGCACATTGACTTTTTCTGTTATTTTGTCCTATTTGTTGTTTGCTTCACAATAAAAAAACATCTTCAAAGTTGTGGGCATGTTCTGTAAATTAAATGATACAAATCCTCAAACAATCCATGTTAATTCCAGGTTGTGAGGCAACAGAATAAGAAAAATGCCAAGGGGGTGAATACTTTTGCAAGGCACTGTAATTTATATTTAGGTGGAGGGTGTTTATGGTTTTTTTCCCTTTTTCATTTGTTACACACAGATAGTCACTTTATTTTTTCCTCCTCCTATTTCATTACATCACTGTGCATTGCTTTTACCATTTTCGCTATTAGTTGTTGGCACCCCTGGAGGGTGTTTACTGTCTATTTTTTCCATTTGTTATACACAGATATTTACTTTTATTTTCCCTCATTACAGTACATCACTGTGCATTGCTTTCACCAATTTTGCTATTAGGTGTTGGCACCCTGGAGGGTGCTTATTGCAATGTTTTTTGTTTTGTTTTTTGCACTTATTAGTGTTTAGATATACATGGGTATGTCACTTATCCTTTCTTTGCTTATTCTCATTTTGCATTATTTTTTTTTACACCTCTGTGTTATATAATTGTACGTTTTTTTTTTGCCTATTTTTGCACAAAAGATTGATTGTTGGTCAATTTGTTAGTTTTAGGTCCGCCCCGGGTGAAACACACTAGTAGGGGTGTCAGGCGGTGTCCCCCGTCCCCCCAGTGACCGCGGGGTGGGCTTGGTAGCGCAGCGGCAGTCTCTGTTACATTCTAACAGCCCAAAGAGTACAACTCCCCCCCTCCACAGAAATGGAAGACTCCCCTCGCTCCACAGAAATGGAAGACTCCCCCCCTCCACAGAAATGGAAGACATCCCTCCTCCACAGAAATGGAAGACTCCCCTCCTCCACAGAAATGGAAGACTCCCCTCCTCCACAGAAATGGAAGACTCCCCCCCTCCACAGAAATGGAAGACTCCCCCCCACAGAAATTAAAGACCCCCCTCCACAGAAATGGAAGACTCCCCCTCCACAGAAATGGAAGACTCCCCCTCCACAGAAATGGAAGACTCCCCCCCTCCACAGAAATGGAAGACTCCCCTCCTCCACAGAAATGGAAGACTCCCCTCCTCCACAGAAATGGAAGACTCCCCTCCTCCACAGAAATGGAAGACTCCCCCTCCACAGAAATGGAAGACTCCCCCCCTCCACAGAAATGGAAGACTCCCCCCCACAGAAATTAAAGACCCCCCTCCACAGAAATGGAAGACTCCCCCTCCACAGAAATGGAAGACTCCCCTCGCTCCACAGAAATGGAAGACTGCCCCCCTCCACAGAAATGGAAGACTCCCCTCCTCCACAGAAATGGAAGACTCCCCTCCTCCACAGAAATGGAAGACTCCCCTCCTCCACAGAAATGGAAGACTCCCCCCTCCACAGAATTGGAAGACTCCCCCCCACAGAAATGGAAGACTCCCCCCCTCCACAGAAATGGAAGACTCCCCCCCTCCACAGAAATGGAAGACCCCCCCCCTCCACAGAATTGGAGGACTCCCCCCCCCACAGAAATGGAAGACTCCCCCCCTCCACAGAAATGGAAGACTCCCCCCTCCACAGAATTGGAAGACTACCCCCCCCCACAGAATTGGAAGACTCCCCTCCTCCACAGAAATGGAAGTGGCTGCACCCCCTCTGCCCCCTCCCCCCTCACCCCCTTCCTGCCCAGGCCATTTTTCAGTTTTCAGCGCTGAAACATTTTGAATGACAATTGTGCGGTCATACAACGCTGTACCCAAATTCAATTTTCATCATTCCCCCCCCCCCACAGATAGAGCTTTCTTCTGGTGGTATTTGATCACCTCTACGTTTTTTATTTTTTGTGCTATAAACAAAAGAAGAGCGACAAGTTTGAAAAGAAAAAACACAATATTTTTTACTTTTTGCTACAATACATATCCAATTAAAAAAATAAAAATAATAATAATTTTGCTCAGTTTAGGCCGATATGTATTTTTCTACATATTTATGGTAATAAAAATCGCAATAAGCATTTATTGATTGGTTTGCGCAAAAGTTATAGCGTCTACAAAATAGGTGATAGATTTATGGCATTTTAAATATTATTTATTTATTTTTTTTACTAGTAATGGTGGCGATCTGCGTTTTTTTTTAATCATGACTGTGACATTGTGGCGGACAGTTCGGACACTTTTGACACTATTTTGGGACGATTGACAATCATACAGCGATCAGTGCTATAAAAATGCACTGATTACTGTATAAATGTCACTGGAAAGGAAGGAGTTAACACTAGGGGGCGATCAAGGGGTTAAATGTGTTACCTAGGGAGTGATTCTAACTGTAGGGGGGAGGAGACCGATCGGTGTCCCTATATACAAGGAACACACGATCAGTCTCCTCTCCCCTGACAAGATGTGGATCTGTGTGTTTACACACACAGATCCACAGTCCTGCTCTCTAAACGAGCGATCGCCAGTGCCTGGCGGTCATTAGTTACGCAGAGCGCACGCGCAGGCCCCCAATACCGCCAGGAAGCCGAGGACGTCACATGACGCCCGCTCAGGATGGGAGATCCCATCTGCAGACGTCATATGTCTATGGGCGGGTAGGGAAGTGGTTAAACAACTAGCCGACAGCTACTGAACCAGTGTGAGCATCCTGGGAACATCCAAGTGAGTTGGCAGCACTGTCACTGTGTCCAGACTCCGCCCCCCAGACTCCGCCCTCTCTTTCTCTCAAATCTCTCTTGCTCGCCCTCTTTCCTCTCTTGTCCTCCAGCAGAATCTTTCATTAACTCTATCCAACGAGTTTTCCTTTAACCAGCCCATGCTAATAATTGGCCCTATCATGTTCCTTTAGCCTGGGTTCACACTAGTGCAATCGTAGACGTCGCACGTGATTCGCACCGCATTGCTGTGCAGATCACATGCGATGTCTGTGTGATGGGAATTCAGCCATACAAATGCATAGCATAGTGGTGTAGTGGTTAGCACTTTCGCCTAGCAGCAAAAGAGTCGCTGGTTCAAATCCCAACCTTGACACCAACTCACCATCATGGTGAGTTGAATGATTTCATTTTATATTACAATGTAATAAAAGAAAAAATGCGCTTCAATCATCCTGACACCATAACAACCTTGGTGCCGGGATGATTGAAGCGCTAACACCAGGTGTTTGGAGTATTTGATTGTTAAACTTTCTGGAAAACACATTTCTATTAACAATGTAATATTGCGCAAACCAATATAAAGGAAAAAATCTACACTAGCGAATAGCTGCCATCATCACAAGGTGCTCTCACACTCTGACACTGTCATAAATTGAATAAAGAAAAATAATGTGGCGCATATTCAGTATTAACCACTTCAGCCCCGGACCATTTGGCTGGCCAAAGACCAGAGCGTTTTTTGCGATTCGGCACTGCGTCGCTTTAACTGACAATTGCGCGGTCGTGAGACGTGGCTCCCAAACAAAATCGAGGTCCTTTTTTCCCCACAAATAGAGCTTTCTTTTGGTGGTATTTGATCACCTCTGCTGTTTTTATTTTTTGCGCTATAAACAAAAAAAGAGCGACAATTTTGAAAAAAAAAAAAACGCATTATTTTTGACTTTTTGCTATAATAAATATCCCCAAAAATATATAAATTCCCTCAGTTTAGGCCGATACGTATTCTACATATTTTTGGTAAAAAAAAAAAAATCGCAATAAGCGTTTATTGATTGGTTTGCGCAAAAGTTATTGCGTCTACAAAGGGGATAGTTTTATGGCATTTTTATTAATATTTTTTTTTTTTACTAGGAATCATCGATTTTTATCATGACTTCTACATTATGGCGGACACATCAGACACTTTTGGCGCTATTTTGGGACCATTTACATTTACACAGCGATCAGTGCGATTAAAAATGCATTGATCACCGTGTAAATGTGACTGGCAGTGAAGTGGTTAACCATTAGGGGGCGCTGCAGGGGTTAAGTGTGTCCTAGGGAGTGATTCTAACTGTAGGGGGGCGTGGCAACATGTGTCACGACACTGATCACCGCTCCCGATCACAGGGAGCTGAAGATCTCTGTCCTGTCACTAGGCAGAATGGGAAATGCTTGTTTACATCAGCATTTCCCCGTTCTTCCTCTCCGTGAAACGATTGAGTCCGCGGGACCTGCGATCACACTCACGGAGCTCGCGGCAGGGTCATGCGACCACACGGCGGCAAATTTAAAGGAACGTACCCGTACGCCCATTTGCCTGTCCATGCCATTCTGTCGACGTAAATGTTCATGCGGCGGTCGGCAAGTGGATAAACAATAATAATAACTATAAAATGAGAGAAGGTGGCCTCCATAGTGGAGTAATCCAAAAATGTTTTATTATAAATCACACGTAGTAACTCACAGTTTAAAAACGAAGGGTACCCTTTGATGAAGTCACGTGTTCACTGACGCAACGCGTCAGGGAGGAGCCGGGTGTTGAGACCGGAAGTCCTATCATTTATGACGCTGTTTGCATCGTTTTTAAACTGCGAGTTACTACGCGCCACTGGACATACTCTGTTCTACCTAATGTTCGGGTGCTATGGCCAACTTCTGGTGGACCTCTTGTTGGACTCCACAGAACACTCCACTTCCTGCACGCCCAGTGATTGGGTACAGTAACAGTGTGATCAGTTGAAGAAAGCTAAAAAAATAGTCTTAGACAGCCATAAAGACTTGGCAGAGGATGTTGTCCTAGATAAGCTGTCGTGACTGGGTGTTGGTGAAGAACCCAAAGTGCTAAAGAGGCAGCAAGCTGGAGCATGGACATCCGCAGGGCGGGGGGCAAGGGGGGGTCAAGGGCCCCCCCCTGGAATCAGGGATCGGATCGGCACTGTTACATTCAGCACAGTGGCGTCGCTATGGGGGTGCAGGGGCCCGCACCCGGGTGCCATCTGCCAGTGGGGTGACACCATCAAGGTTCTGTCAAGCCCCCCATCAGTGTAGTGTGTCTTTGGGCTCTTTTCCCCACTCAGTCCAGCAGAGAACTCAGCAGCGCTGTGACAAGGGAAAGGCGAGCTCCGGGCTGTCAGAGGTTTACCCTGCTCGCCCCCTCCTTTCTCCTGTCAGGGAGAAGAGACAGCGGCTCTCACCATGTTCCCCGCCCAGCTTCTTGCCCGCTCTGTTCCTTCCCCATTGGCCACAACAAAGGGCCAATCAAAAGACACTAGGAAAGGAGAGCATCGTGGGACATGTAGGCCCGAAGATTGGCTGTCCCATTTTCCACAAGGAGGAAGCTACAGCTTGAGCGAGAGAGATTTTGAGAGACTGCAGCCTGGAAAAAAGCTGAGGGAGTGAGTTCTACAGGACAAAAAAAGAGGAATGTGCTGGGCGGAAGCCAAAGAGAGCCACGCTGTCCAGCACCACCAGAGAGAGAGCCACGCTGTCCAGCACCACCAGAGAGAGAGCCATGCTGCTGCACAGCACCACCAGAGAGCGAAAGACTGAGCCACTGCCAGGGTACAGACATGCTACATGTAGCACCCTGGAGTTTAGGCCAGGTTGCTCCCCAAAACTTAACCTGCCAGGAATATTCATCCTGGCTAATTGTTAGAGATCAATTGATTTCTTCCTAAGTTTGACCTTGTTGCACTTTTCTCTTCTACCACTAGGTGGCCGGGTACTTGGTGGTACTGGATATGAGAAGGGCATTGCAAAATCAGGTTATGGGTATATGGGATAACTCAGCCAATGGGCAGGGGTTTTCTTAAATCCCTTGGCCTGCTGGGAGAACCTATATATTTGGATGGAGTCAGGTGATTGGTGTTCGGTGCCACCTGGACGGCTGTCTGGGTGGACGTGTGTTGTATTGCCCGGGCTGCTAAGCCGGAGATTGGGCCTATCCCACGCACATCTGGCTCCTAAGCTGTCTGAGGGCATGTCCAGAAGCAAGAGAGCAGCGCAGGGTTGGGACTGCGGCTTCCAGTCCAACCAGAAGAGACGGTTATGCCGGGTGGAGAACCTATCGTGGTGGGAGGTAGAGAGGAAACTGTCACCCATAAGGGACCAACCACCTTATTACCAGGGACCACTGTGAGTAACTGAGGCAAGTACTGGAGCAGCATTGTCACCGACTGGGGACTTAAGAATCTGCAAACTTCAGTGGGAATCAAGCCAGGGACCCAGCCAGCGGAGGTGACGCTTGCAGAGCAGCCTTGTGTGTTAAGCCAGGGGCCGAGCAGGCCAGTGGGGTGAAGCTTGAGAGGTATCTGGAGTGCCAAGCTTGGGACCCAGCAGAGAACCGGGGGTGACGCTTGAGGGAGATACCACCGTGAAGATTGGAGGAGCTCAAGGGATTCAGTGACAGTGAATCATTGGGTCTAGTGAGAGAGAGACTGGGAGCTCAGTGGGCTGAAGAACTACAAGTAGTGATTGTAGTGGAAGTGAAAGAACCGTTATGCTTTGGGTTAGGAACTGTTAAAGACTGTTGCCATAGGAGACAGCATTCCTGGACATGCAGATGTGGCGTCTTGCTGGATGCCTTTCCCTGCATGGTTGTCCTCCTTTTAAAGTCTCAGAGTCTGTCAATTAATCTTGCAACTACTAAGGGTGTCCTGGCCCTAACACTCTCTCCCCCCAAAAAGTTTGTTAATAGAAATAAACTCTTATGCATGCAAAAAGTGTCTGGCGCCCAATAACTTGAACTACCTTGCACCCACCATGCCTCACAACCCACCATATACAGAAGGATGTCAGCTATCTCTGGCCCTGGAGGTTCTCATTAGACCAAAGGAGGCCTGGGAACTTGCTACCTACACTACTGACCAGAGTCGCCCCGGGGAACCCAGAGTGAGCGATCGTCCAGCCGGAGGGATCACTGCTGCTGTTTCACTGGGTCTGGTAAGAGGGCCTCTTGGCCATTATCCATTACTGATCCTAGGGACTGAGCCATTAGGAAGTGCCTAACATGCTATCCTCTAGCCGTAATACTGCCTGCAGCCCTTTTGACCGCTGCATTGTGCACCAACAAGCTCCAAAACTGGGCTGTCAGCTGGGCTACTGGCCCGAAACACCATGTTTCACCGCACCAGGTAATGCCAACCCTAGTGATGCCATTGATTCAGCAGCTGTGCCAGCAATTCACATATGTTTCCCTGGTCCCGGGCACCCTCATTCTGGGACAATACAGTGTCCCGGAATGAAATAGAGGATACGGGACACCCTACTAACTGATTTCTGGAAGTGTCCACAGTCTCTGACCGTCTCCTGTATCATGTCCGCAGTCTCTGGCCATCTCCTGTACTATGTCTGCAGTCTCTGTCCATCACCTGTAGTATGCCTGCAGTCTCTGACCATCTCCTATACTACGTCTGCAGTCTTTGAGCATGTCTTGTACTTTGTCCGCAGTCTCTGACCATCTCCTGTATCATGTCTGCAATCTCTGACCATCTCCTGTACCATGTTCGCAGTCTCTGACCATCTCTTGTACCATGTCTGCAGTCTCTGACTGTGATAATGTAATGACATTGTCGAAATGGGGTGGAGCATGGGTGACCTTAAAATTATGCCCCCCCTGAAAAAAGTTCTGCGGACGCCCATGAGCTGGAGCCCAAGTGGGATCTCACCCTATCGGTGGAGAAGCAAACATTCCCATGACTCTTGAATACAACGTGGTCCGTGATCCAATCAGAAAGTGACTCCACCTCAACCTGCTAAGGCCCTGTGTATTGAGTGGGAACTGTTTCACCAGACCTGTGGGGGACGGCAAGAATGATGACCCCATGGATGTTCTGCCAGTCCAGGAAGTCTCCTATGAATGGTACCTGCCTCCCATTGAACCCTGGTCTCAGGCTACCACTGGTTCAGGGGAAGTGAGCTTTACCGAGACAGACTCCTCCATGGATACTGCATCCAGTTCAGGTGATGAGGGTAGAGCTGGTCCTGTTGAATGCCAATCACCTAAGGCCTCAGAGCCTTGTGAAGAAGATGGCAGTTCTGAGAGTGACCCCACAGAGGACAGTGTGGTCCACCACCCAATACAGTCTAATCATAGGCAGCTCCATACAAAGTACTCTGATTATGTTATTTAAAGTTTTCTTGCTTTAACTGTAATTATGTTTGCTGCCGTTCCTATATTGTTCTTTGCTCTGTTTCAGTGTCAAGAACAGATCGTTTAAAGAGGGAAGGGTGGGGGGGAGTGTAGGCAGGTGCAGTCTGTACTCCCCACTGTAGTTGGCTCTTGACCTGAAGAAATGCAATGCAGCAGGTGAAGGAGGTCCTAGGGAACTTAGTTCCTCTATGATTTCCTGTGGTCACCTGGGAGCAGCTGTCTGATTGGACGCTGGTCCCTCGCGGCCATGTTGGGTGAGGGCAGAGCTTGCTTAAGATCTTGAACCCACCAAACCCCCCCCCCCCCCCCAAATTAGCAAGCATTTTGCAAGTAGTTAGAGTAGGGACAGGTTCTCCGCATGGTAGGGACAGCACTTATCGGTAGGGAAAGGTTACGGAGGAGTAGGGAAAGTGCAGGGACTATGTCTCTATCACTAAAGTAGCTTCCCATTTGAGCTGGAGGGGCCAGGCCGCACTTTTACTCCACCTTGCAGATGCTGTCAGCATTGCTATGAACTTCTGGACCACTGGAGTGAGTTTTGCATGTGTTTCCGGACAGCTGTGCTCACCCACCTGGCCTGTTTGTAACTTGTTGGAAGGTTCTCAATATATTCTGTTTGCCGCGCTCAGTCTCTGCATTATCAATATACAGTGGGGCAAAAAAGTATTTAGTCAGCCACCAATTGTTCAAGTTCTCCCACTTAAAAAGATGAGAGAGGCCTCTAATTGTCATCATAGGTATACCTCAACTATGAGAGACAAAATGTGGAAACAAATCCAGACAATCACATTGTCTGATTTTTTAAATAATTTATTTGCAAATTATGGTGGAAAATAAGTATTTGGTCAATATCAAAAGTTCATCTCGGTACTTTGTTATATTTCCTTTGTTGGCAATGACAGAGGTCAAACGTTTACTGTAAGTCTTCACAAGGTTGTCACACACTGTTGCTGGTATGTTGGTCCATTCCTCCATGCAGATCTCCTCTAGAGCAGTGATGTTTTGGGGCTGTCGCTGGGCAACACGGACTTTCCAACTCCCTCCAAAGGTTTTCTATGGGGTTGAGATCTGGAGACTTGGTAGGCCACTCCAGGACCTTGAAATGCTTCTTACGAAGCCACTCCTTCGTTGCCTGGGTGGTGTGTTTGGGATCATTGTCATGCTGAAAGACCCAGCCACGTTTCATCTTCAATGCCCTTGCTGATGGGAGGGGGTTTGCACTCAAAATCTCACAATACATGGCCCCATTCATTCTTTCATGTACACGGATCAGTTGTCCTGTTGCCTTTGCAGAGAAACAGCCCCAAAACATGATGTTGCCACCCCCATGCTTCACAGTAGGTATGATGTTTTTTGGTTGCAACTCAACGTTCTCTCTCCTCCAAACACGACGAGTTGTGTTTCTACCAAACAGTTCTACTTTGGGGCGTGGCCGGGATGGTGGACTGAGCAGACGTGCTTGCTGAGCTCTGCTGGAGAGGAATCCGTTTATAGATCCGTTTTTGGGTCACACTGCAATCTTATTACCCTGCCAGCTTCTGCATGCCTTCTAGGACCTCTGGAGGCCCGAAACGGGGCAAAAAACTGAAGTTTCCCCCTGGTATTGAGGATACGGTGTCCCCATCTCTGAATCAGCGGCCTACACCAGCGCGCCTTAACAACATGGCGTCGCAGACTGACCACGAGGAGACCGCTCCACCAGGAATACCGGAGGTTATGGCGGCGATTACCATGTGCCAAACAGTGCTTACATCCAAGATAGAATCGGTGAAGTTGGATGTAGGGCTGCTGAGACAAGACCTGGATAAAATCAGATCCAGGATAACCGTAGTGGAGTAACAGGTTGGCGACACGGAAGACACTGTGACCGATCATGCGGCCTCTATCATGGCATTACAAACAAAAGTCAAGGCTCTAGAATATCGGGCGGAAGACGCCGAAAACCAGAGCAGGAGGAACAACCTTCATATTGTCGGGCTCCCGGAGGGGGTAGAGGGACGTAACCCTGCTGCCTTCACAGAGGACCTGTTACGGTTGGTTCTCCCTGCAGCGCACCTATCATCTTACTTTACGTCCCAAGGCCGGGACCGGAGGGAGCACCCCCCCGCACTCTTATATTGCGACTGCTTAATTTCCGGGACAGGGATGAAATACTGAGGGCAGCTCGCACAGCGGGAGACATCCCTTACCGTAACACGAAGCTTATGATGTTCCCCGACTACACCCTGGAGACACAGAGGCAGCGCCAGTCCTTTGATCCTGTGAAAGCAACTCTTCGCGTCAAGGGGATTCGTTACAGCATCCTGTTCCCTGCCAAGCTACGAGTTGTCGATGGCGAGACGGTGAGGATCTTTACCAACCCTAAAGAAGCTAGTGCGTGGCTGGAGACCTTGCCACCGTAGGATCCGGTATGGGGTGCAGCACCATTGAAGATACCGATGTTGTCTATGCAGATCCCACTCAGCTATCGATCCACAGTAAGCACCCTGTTACAGTTAAACATTGACTCGTACTTTCCTCTTTTTTTATTTTCTCTCCTTTTTACAACAAAACAAATTTTCCTTTTTCTTTGCTAAAGATATTTAGTGCTAACTGTGAACCCTCGTGTGCAGTTCCTTGTGTGGAGGTACCGTCGCGGCGGCTGTATGCAATGTACTCTGCTGTGTCCCAGTTGCAAGGTCGGGACATATTCGGGACATATTCTCAGTGCCCTTACAAAGTTCCCTTCCTTTATAAATCTCCAGCAACTCAATCAAATGAGAGGAAAAGAGTCCCTCCCCCCTTTTTTCTTTTCTGAGGGATTTTTATTTTTCAGGGGTTTTGTTCTCTCACTTTTCCTTTTTCCTAATTGGATTGTCAGCTCAAACTTTGGCATGTCCTAATCGGGCCCACGCTCCCGATACAATCTTTTGGATTGCGTTTCAACTGGTTTGGGATCATGTTTGAGGGCGCACGGGGTGGGGGGGGGGAGTTGGATGGCCGTTGCCATCTATAAGTTGGTTGTTGTTTTTTTGTTATTAAGATTACTGATGCACGTGGTTGGTTTTTGTGTGCTAATTGATATAAGAAATAAGGGGCCGTCCGGGTGTGGGCGGTCCCCCCGACCTGACAAGATGGTGAGCTCTCGGCAGAAGTGGATGGTGGGGGGTCGCGCACAGGCGGACGAGCCCATCACATGTCAGCACGATATTATCCTTCTTTTATGGCTATGTGTGAAGTATGGCTAACTTTACGGTGTTATCTTGGAATGTTAGAGGGCTTAATTCTGCAATAAAGAGATCCCTGGTGCTTAAATACATACAGCGGCATAGCCCTAAAATATGTATATTGCAAGAAACCTATTTAATAGGTACCAGGATTCTAGGATTGAAGAGGGCCTGGGTGTCTGCCCATTATCATGCCTCCTATTCCAATTATGCTAGAGGAGTAAGTCTGCTGGTGCATAGATCCCTGCCCTTTCAACTAGTGGCAGTTAAAACTGATCCTGGGGGCAGATATGTTCTAGTAAATGCACTATTAGAAGGGTATCCATATGTGATTGTAGGAATATATTTGCCTCCTCCTGCTGATACCACATTACTTCATAACCTGATGCAGACTGTTATACAACACGATATTGGTAGAGTGCTGCTTGTGGGGGATTTTAACCTAGTTATGTCTAATGAACTGGACAGACTTCAGTCCTCCCCTTCTACTAATACCAGCCTGGCACAATGGGCGTCCTCCTTTCAGCTAACGGATCTCTGGTGCCATTTCCACCCCTCGGACGCTCAGTATACCTGTCTATCCACTACCTATCGGACGCTATCCCGCATAGACATTGCCTTTGCGTTGTCTGACATGCTGCGGGAGATAGTGTCCACGGAGATTCTCTCTCGCGGCATTTCGGATCATGCTCCACTGATGGTCACGGTCCGGGCGGCTCCACTTGGGGGTCCGAGGTTATGGAGATTATCCAAATACTGGATTATGGATACAGAGATCCAGGAGGAGATGCCTGAGGCATTATGTAATTTCTGGCTAAGTAATGCAGACTCTTCAGGACCTTTGATCACATGGGATGCCTCTAATCTTGGCTAAGAGGCGAATATATGCGAAAAATTGCTAATAGGAAAAGGGCATCGGTGCAGTCTCTTGGGCAATTAGAGGAGCAGGCCCGGGAAAAGGAACAAGTGTATGTCAATGCCCCAACTTCAGACAATTACATCTACTGGCAATACACCATGAGAGAGCTGTCACTGTTGCGAGTGGACCTCGCTAAGAAGTCTCTGCTAGCATGCGCACAGAGGGTGTTTGAATATGGGGACAAAAATGGCAGACTTCTGGCGTGGTTGGCCAAGGGGCAATACGCAACGACTCACATAGGCAGGTTACGGGACGTGGATGGATCACTCCTAAGCACCCCTGAGACAATTAGCAATCGGTTCTTACAGTTTTACCAGGAGCTGTACTCTTCCAGGGTAAATTATACCGCAACTGACCTGGATACATACTTAGACCTCATACCATTACCTACACTAACAATAGACCAAAGTAAGGTACTGGAGGGAGATATAACATTAGAGGAGATTCAGAAGGCCATGGGTTGTATGCAGGCAGGAAAAGCTCCGGATGGTATCCCTATAGAGTTCTACACATCGTACCAGGAACTGCTGGCTCCTAGACTGACTTCTCTCCTCTCGCAGTTCTATACTACTGGCTCCCTTCCAGATTCCATGTCCGAGGCAGTGGTGGTGTTGGTGCCTAAACCTGGTAAGGACCCCGAAGAGTGTGCCTCCTACAGGCCCATATCTCTAATAAATGCAGATGCCAAGTTATTGGCTAAAATCCTGGCCCTTCGACTAGCCACGGTGATTGAAGATCTGGTTCACCAGGACCAGACGGGGTTTATGCCGGGGAAAGGTACCGACATCAATCTAAGCAGACTTTTTCTTAACCTTGATGCAGCCCACGATAATATAGGTACTAGAGTCATAGCTTCCCTAGACGCGGAGAAAGCCTTTGACTCCGTTGAATGGGGATACTTGTGGGAGGTTTTGAGGCGTTTTGGGTTCGTCCCTAAATTTCTTACTTGGCTAGCATTGCTTTACAAATCCCCCAGGGCGAGGATACGTACAAATGATACCCTTTCTGACTATGTTCTCCTCCAGGGGGGCACGAGGCAAGGGTGCCCGTTGTCACCTAGCTTGTTTGCACTGGCTTTTGAACCATTAGCTATCCTAATAAGGGAATCGCGCGAGGTACGGGGGCTTAGAATTGGCCCTCTGGAATAGAAAATTTAGCTGTATGCGGATGACGCATTACTGTATTTGCAGGATGCCGAGGCCTCATTGCAAGCAGCACTGAAAATCTTTGATGAATTTGGGAGGTTCTCTGGGGTGAAAATTAATTGGTCCAAATCGGTTATTTTCCCGATTGATTCTCAGTCCCATCGACCTCGTTGATGTGGGTTAAGGAATTTAAGTACCTTGGAATTACAGTGAGTAGGGACCTCCAGGCCTTTAGACGTCTCAATCTTCAGCCCATTATCACAAGACTGAAAGAGCATTGCAAATAAAAGGAAGAACTTACCAATTAACTTGTTGGGCTGTATCAACATTTTGAAAATGCTGTATTTGCCTAGGTTTAATTATGTGTTTCGAAATTGCCCAGTCTGGTTGCCTGGCACTTTGTTTAAAGAACTGGACGTGTGCATTGGCTCATTTATCTGGAAAGGGTCATCCCCCAGATTAGCTAGATCAACTCTACAGCTTCCAGTTCACTGTGGGGGTCTTGCTCTACCCAACCTTATGCTCTATTATTGGGCGGCGGTATTAGTCACTGTGAGATGGTGGTTTGAGCAATCCAGATCAAATGCGGCTACATGTTTGGAAGCCGCTATTCTCGGCTCTCTTACAGAACTGAGTAACCTGGTATACAGAGGATCTTCTGCATACCCCTCACTCCCGGTCCCCACCAAAACAACACTAAAAGTGTGGTCCGTGGCCAGGAAATGATTCCTGGGTTCACGACAGCAATCCCCCTTCTCCCCATTGTGGGGGAACCCTTCACTCCCTCATTTCAGGACAATACTAGACCCGCAATTATGGGCTCGATTTGGGATTAAGGTCCTTCAGGATATTTTCCATTCCGGGACACTACTTCCCTTTCAGGCTTTAGTCGTGAAATATGGGCTCCTGGAGAGGATGATATTTAGATATTACCAGCTGCGGCATGCTGCTAGGGCCCAATTCCCCTACTCTATAAGCATAAAAACTGATCCCATTGAGGAAATTCTGGCACAAGAAACCCTTAAAAAGACCCTTTCTACTCTATATATTGTACTACTAGAAACTGATTCCCCCAAAATGAACAACCTCTGGGCCAAGTGGCAGGTTGACATTCCCAGCCTAGACAGAGAGACGCGGGAGGAGTGTTTTGAGGATGGGTCTAGGTTGGTGATATACTCTAGAGATAAACTGCTGCAAACTAAGTTTATGCATCGTGTTTACTACACCCCACAGAGACTGCACAGGATTTACCCTAGTAGGTCACCGAACTGTCCCAGATGCCAGTCCACTGATAGCACCTACATACACATGTTCTGGTCCTGCCCTCTTATTAAGCAGTTTTGGGCAGCGGTTTTTGAATATATTAATATCCGCTTGCAACTTACATTACTGATTTCGCCGGAGCTGGCTCTACTGGGCATCCAGGAGGACGATCAGAGGCCTCGGTATACCAAAATACTTATATCATTGCTGTTGTTTTATGCTAAGAAAGAAATCCTTAAGAAATGGGCCTCACCATCCCCTCCAAGGGTGGAGGTATGGGATGCTAATATTAATACTGTTCTAACCCTATATAAGATGACATACACGAACAGGGGTTGCCCTAAGAAGTTTAGTCGGATATGGTTGCCCTGGACTGAACAGTTCTAATACCCTTTCCATCTCACGAGTAAGACACCGGCTCAGAGTAGGAAGATTAAAACATATGCTGGCATAGTCCCCCCCCCCCCGGAGTGAAATAATATTGGAACCTAATATATTAGAACAAGGAATTATGGATAGCTATGTGTAGTACTAACGTATTGACATGTATTAACTACTTCCTTTTCTATTATTGCATTTTACTTTGGTTAATTTCTCCTTTTTGTTACTTTAATTCTGGAATTATACTATGTACATTCCTGTTGCTTTTATGCGCTTAATGTGTGTATATGGATTGTTATATGATGTCTTCTCAATAAAAACCAACCTTGTTGTTAAAAAAAAAAAAAACAGTTCTACTTTGGTTTCATCTGACCATATAACATTCTCCCAATCCTCTTCTGGATCATCCAAATGCTCTCTAGCAAACCTCAGACGGGCCCGGACATGTACTGGCTTAAGCAGGAGGACACGTCTGGCACTGTAGGATCTGAGTCCCTGGCGGCGTAGTGTGTTACTGATGGTAGCCTTTGTTACGTTGGTCCCAGCTCTCTGCAGGTCATTCACTAGGTCCCCTGTGTGGTTCTGGGATTTTTGCTCACCCTTCTTGTGATCATTTTGACCCCACGGGGTGAGATCTTGCGTGGAGCCCCAGATCGAGGGAGATTATCAGTGGTCTTATATGTCTTCCATTTTCTAATTATTGCTCCCACAGTTGAGTTCTTTACACCAAGCTGCTTGCCTATTCCAGATTCAATCTTCCCAGCATGGTGCAGGTCTACAATTTTGTTTCTGGTGCCCTTCGACAGCTCTTTGGTCTTCACCATAGTGGAGTTTGGAGTGTGACTGTTTGAGGTTGTGGACAGGTGTCTTTTATACTGATAACAAGTTCAAACAGGTGCCATTAATACAGGTAATGAGTGGAGGACAGAGGAGCCTCTTAAAGAAGACGATACAGGTCTGTGAGAGCCAGAAATCTTGCTTGTTTGTAGGTGACCAAATACTTATTTTCCACCATAATTTGCAAATAAATTCTTTCAAAAATCAGACAATGTGATTGTCTGGATGTGTTTCCACATTTTGTCTCTCATAGTTGAGGTATACCTATGATGACAATTACAGGCCTCTCTCATCTTTTTAAGTGGGAGAACTTGCACAATTGGTGGCTGACAAAATACTTTTTTGCCCCGCTGTATTTATATCTGCCCAGCCAACCACTAGGAGTTTCCTGTGCCAATGGTGCATGCTGAGCAATGCTGTAAATGTTTAAGGGGAACTGCTGCAAGCTCTCTTCCCCCATGGGCTGCAGCCTAGGGAGGTTGCCCATGATGGAGCTGCTCTTTCAGGCCTGCATGCCTAAAGAGGCCTATATGGACTGGATTCTGGGTTTAACCTTTCTGGGGAAGCCTGCATGTGATAGGAACTTCAAGTTACTCCTGAAGAGTTTGGACCAGGATGGGTGTCCCAGGTAAAGCTGGTAGATTCTCATGGAGGACTCTCTTAAAGATTCTAAAGTATAGCTCAGGATTAGACACCCAGGTAATGGTGGTGGATACTCCTGAAGATACTAGTTAATATCAACACTGGAGTATTAGTATTGCAGGAAAAGGCTTCCTTCAGTACTTAGATGTAGCACCCTGATGTTTAGGCAGGGTTGCTCTTAAATTTATCTGCCAAGTGATAGTTGCCTTGGCCATGTGCTAGGAGGTCAATTGATTTCATCCTAATTCTGGAATTGTTGCACTTCTCTCTTTTGTCGCTAGGTGGCCGGGTATCTGCTGACATTAGATAAGACAATGGCATTGCAAGAACAGATTAGGAATAAATGAGGTGTCTCAGCCAATGGGCAGGAATTTTCTTGGGTCCCTTAACCTGCTGGGAGAGCCTATTTATTTGGGTGGAGTCAGGTGATCGGGGTTCTGTGCCACCTGGACGGCTGTCATGGTGGACGTGTGTCGTCTTGCCTGGGGCTGCTAGGCCAGAGACCTGAGGCCTATAAAGGGACATCTGGCTGCTAGGCTATATGAGGGCCTATCCAGAAGCAAGAGAGCAGCGTAGGGTTGGGATTGCTGCTTGCAGTCCAACCAGAATTAACGGTTCTGCCGGCTGGAGAACCTGTCATGGTCAGAGGTAGAGGGGAAGCTGTCGCCCCCTAAGGGACCATCCATCTTTTTACCAGGGACCACTGTGAGTAGCTAAAGCAAGTACCAGAGCAGTATTCTCACCAACCGGGGACGGTGAAGGATTGGGAAACTTCAGCAGATGTCAAGCCAGGGACCCAGCCAGTGGAGGTGACGCTTGCAGAGCATTATTGTGTGTCAAGCCAGGGACCGAGCAGGCCAGTGGGGTGAAGCTCGAAGAGTATCTGTGAGTGCCAAGCTAGGGACCCAACAGGGACGTAGGGGTGACGCTTGAGGAAGATACTGTGTGTGAAGATTGGAAGAGCTCAGGGCATCCAGTGGCAGGGGATCAGCAAGTCTAGTGAGAGAGACCGGGAGCTCAGTTGAGTGAAGATCTACAAGAGTAGATTGTAGAGGAAGTAAAAGAGTTTGTTACAACTTGTGTTAGAAACTGTTATAAGACTGTTGCCATAGGAGACAGCGATCCTACTCATGCAGATGTGGCGTCTTGCTGGATGCCTTTCCCTGTATGGCTGTCTGCCTATAGAAGTCTCAGAGTCTGCCAAATTACAACATTACACCCACCATTCTGTTCACGAGAAAATAAATCTCTTTACCTTGCATTACACCCACCATGCCTTCTAATTCACTCTACATAGAAGGATGACAGCTGTCCCTAACTCTGGAGGTCACCATTAGGCCCCAGGGCCCCTCCGGGGACATCGCTACATAAATATGTGCTGTGCTGGTGTTCTACGTTAACCTAGAGCATCTGTGAGATATACTCTTTTCTCCCTGGACTGTAAGTAACAAAGCTATTTTTTTTAATCTAAAAGTGACTGGCGGCCATTCTTCACAGTCCTACAATCAAAGCCAGGGCTTTCCCCTGAGAATTGAATGTCAGCTCTCTGCACACCCTGGATGACACTATCTGCTTCTGAGGGGGGGGGGGGTTACAAGTAGAACAGTTGTTAAAGTAAAGGAGCAAGCACATAGACTTCCATGTCTACTGTTTAACCTCTGAGTGTGAATTATTGTTTGGGTTTTGTGTTTTTTAAAGTCTATGAGCCGCGCTTGTAAATGTGCTGAGACAGTACAGCTCAGTGATCAACCACATATAATCTGGTAGAAAAGAGCAACTGTTCCCTCTTTCTCTCTCTTCTAAAGTAGGGAGGTGATTATCTTCACTACTGCAGAAAACACCATCCCCCTCCTCTGTACTTTGTATTTCACCATGTGAAATATTACTGATTAGGCCCAGCCTCGTCCTGTGTAGAATGATGTGATCAGCCCAACTGCATCCTTCCCCATTGTCTTTCACTTCCCTTCTCGGTGATGGCGTCTGCTGATTTGAGAGCTGAGCTGGAATGTTCCGTCTGTCTGAACATTTATACAGATTCTGTAAACCTGCGATGTGGACACAACTTCTGCCGGGTCTGTATTGATCGTGTGTTGGATACACAGAGGGGGTCTGGAGGTTATTCCTGTCCTGAATGTAGAGAGAAGTTTCCGAATCGGCCTGCACTGCACAGGAACATAACACTACGTAACATAGTGGAGAATTTCCTGTCTGCTCAGCCATATCAGGAGGGGTCGGAGGTCTTCTGTACTCACTGTGTGGACTCTCTTGTACCTGCTGTTAGATCCTGTCTGCTCTGTGAGGTTTCTCTGTGTGATAAACACCTGAGAGTCCACAAAAAGTCCCCAGAACACATCTTATGTGACCCCACCTTGTCCATGGAGAGCAGGAAATGCTCCGTCCATAAGAAGATCCTGGAGTATTACTGCACTGAGGATGAGACCTGTATCTGTGTGACCTGCAGTTTGGCCGGAGAACATCGAGGACACCAGGTGGAGATGCTGGATGAGGCTTCTGAGAAGAAGAAGGAGACACTGAGGAATGTTCTGCAGAAACTTCTGACAAAAAGAGAGCAGATGGAGGAAAAAGTCCAGAGTCTGCAGGAACACAGAAGCAAAGTAGAAGAAAAAGCACCTGGTGACACCGAAAGAGTCACTGCCCTGTTTAAAGATCTCAGGAGACGTCTGGAAGACCTGGAGAAGAAAGTTCTGAGGGAGATATCCGGGCGGGCAGAGCGGATCTCCATCTCCATCCGGGATCTGGAAATAAAGAAGGAGGAGCTGTCCAGGAAGATGCGTCACATTGAGGAGCTGTGTAACATGACGGATCCACTGACTGTCTTACAGGAATCAGACACAGGTGACTTGTGTGATACTGAGGATGGAGATAATGAGGACAGAGAGAGATATGAGAAGCTCCTCCATGATGGAGGGGGTCTGGATGTGGCTGGGGTCTTACACACAGGTTTATCTGATATAATAACAGAGGTAAATGTATACTTCTATATACAGGGGGCTGCAGACATATTACTGGATGTGAACACAGCACATAATGATCTACATATATCAGATGACAGGAAAACTGTATCCAGGTCACATAGAAACCAGAATCGTCCAGAAACACCAGAGAGATTTCAGGATTATTCTCAGGTGATGAGCAGTCGGAGTTTCTCCTCAGGGAAAAATTACTGGGAAGTGGATGTCGGGGGATCAGATAGCTGGAGAGTTGGGATGTGTTACCCCAGTATAGACAGGAGAGGAGGGCAGTCTGGGATTGGAAATAATAAGTCCTGGGGTTTGGATAAGACTGGTAATCAATATGTGGTGATACATGACAGTAAAGAGACCCACTTACCCACCAACATCTCCAGTAACAGAGTCAGGATATATCTGGATTATGAGGCCGGGCGGATCTCCTTTTATGATCTGTGTGACCCGATCCGACATCTCCATACCTTCACCACCACCTTCACTGAGCCCCTCCATGCTGGGATATGGGTACCCAAAGGTTGTTTAAAGATCTGTGGGGGGAATCAGGAGATACGGTGATGTCACAGGGAGGAGGGGTGGGATTGATGAAATATTCAGCCATTACGATGAAGCAGTGGGAGGGGCTTACATCAGTTTCCTGCAGGGTTTTCTTCTGTAAATAAACATAAGTGAGATTTCCTGTAAGTGCCTTTTAGGTCACACCAGTGGCGTTGCTAGGGGGTGGCTATTGGGACTATAGCCCCAAATCTTTTACCTGGGGATGGCTCTGGGCTCCATCTTCTCAGCTGGTGGCCCGGGGAGGAACACGACTAGTTAATGTTATCAGGCACAAGTTCTTATCTATATTCAGCAGTTTCAACAATTGGATCATTATCCCGACATCCACTTCCATACCAACCGCAATACAAGGATTACTCCGCCGGGACTATTTGATGATTTTCGGACTCAGGCGGAGTAATCCTTGTGCTGTGGTTCCTGGAAATTACATTGCCCGGCAGATTGGTATAGAAGTGGACGTCAGGACAATGATTAATTTGTCCAAACTGCTGAATATAGATAAGAGCTTGTGCCTGATAACATTAACTAGTCATGTTCCTCCCCTGGCCACCAGCTAAGCAGATGGAGCCCAGAGCCCAGTCCGGTCTGGATCACCACAAGCGGTAAGCACGTGAGCTGAGGGGTTAAACAGTCCTGTTGCTTCCCCTGGCCCCCAGCTGAGCAGAAGTTTTTCTTATAATTGCTGCAGACATGGGGGGGGGCTCTCTGGGGACCCTAATGTAAGGGGGGCTCTCTGGGCACCCTGATGTAAGGGGGAGGCTCTCTGGGGACCCTGATGTAAGGGGAGGCTTTCCGAGGACCCTGATGTAAGGGAAGTCTCTCTGGGGATCCTGATGTAAGGGGGGGCTCTCTGGGGACCCTAAAGTAAGGGGGGGCTCTCTGGGGACCCTGATGTAAGGGGGGGCTCTCTGGGGACCTTGATGTAAGGGGGGCTCTCTGGGGACCCTGATGTAAGGGGGGCTCTCTGGGAACCCTGATGTAAGGAAGGGGCTTTCTAGGGACCCTGATGTAAGGAAGGGACTCTCTGGGGACCCTGATGTAAGGAAGGGGCTCTCTGGGGACCCTGATGTAAGGGGGGGGCTCTCTGGGGACCCTGGTGTAAGGAGGGCTCTCTGGAGACCCTGATGTAAGGAAGGGGCTCTCTGGGGACCCTGATGTAAGGAAGGGGCTCTCTGGGGACCCTGATGTAAGGGGAGGCTCTCTGGGGACCCTAATGTAAGGGGGAGGCTGTTTGGGGACCCTGATCTAAGGGGGGATCCATACTCAGATATGTAACGATATTATATATATATATATATATATATATATATATATATATAGCTCCCAACTGTCCCTGATTTCGAGGGACTGTCCCTGATTTGGAGTAATGTCCCTCTGTCCCTCATTCCTTCTAATTTGTCCCTCATTTTGGTCTGATCCATATAGATGTATATAAAATGCACTTTTTATCTATCAAAAAGTGTTTCTCAGTGGTAAACCTTTCATCTGATTTCTAAATGGCTGCGTTTGTAAATTCCAAAAGCCAATATAAAGGAATAGTAGTGGTAAAAAAAGCACTTGTGTGCTTAACCAATCTTCTTTTTTTGTACAATTCTCCTTTAAGGGGGCGTGGCAAGGGGTGTGTCCTATGCCTACATACTTTTGCTGACAGTTGTCCCTCATTCCCATCTCAAAAATTTGGGAGGTATGTGTGTGTGTGTGTGTATATATATAGATATATATCTATATATCTATATATATAGATATATATCTATATATATATATTTAAAATACACACACACACGTATATTATATACAGTATCTTACAAAAGTGAGTACACCCCTCACATTTTTGTAAATATTTTATTCTATCTTTTCATGTGACAACACTGAAGAAATGACACTTGTCTACAATGTAAAGTAGTGAGTGTACAGCTTGTACAACAGTGTAAATTTGCTGTCCCCTCAAAATAACTCAACACACAGCCAATAATGTCTAAACCGCTGGCAAAAAAAGTGAGTACACCCCTAAGTGAAAATGTCCAAATTGGGCCCAATTAGCCATTTTCCCTCCCTGGTGTCATGTGACTCCTTAGTGTTACAAGGTCTCAGGTGTGAATGGGGAGAAGGTGTGTTAAATTTGGTATTATCACTCTCACTCTCTCATACTGGTCACTGGAAGTTCAACATGGCACCTCATGGCAAAGAACTCTCTGAGGATCTGAAAAAAGAATTGTTGCTCTACATAAAGATGGCCTAGGCTATAAGAAGATTGCCAAGACCCTGAAACTGAGCTGCAGCACGGTGGCCAAGACCATACAGCGGTATAACAGGACAGGTTCCACTCAGAACAGGCCTCGCCATGGTCAACCAAAGAAGCTGAGTGCTCGTGCTCAGTGTCCTATCCAGAGGTTGTCTTTGGGAAATAGACGTATGAGTGCTGCCAGCATTGCTGCAGAGGTTGAAGGGGTGGAGGGTCAGCCTGTCAGTGCTCAGACCATACGCCACACACTGCATCAAATTGGTCTGCATGGCTGCCGTCCCAGAAGGAAGCCTCTTCTAAAGATGATGCACATGAAAGCCCACAAACAGTTTGCTGAAGACAAGCAGACTAAGGAAATGGATTACTGGAACCATGTCCTGTGGTCTTATGAGACCAGCATAAACTTATATGATTTAAATGGTGTCAAGCTTGTGTGGCGGCAACCAGGTGAGGAGTACAAAGACAAGTGATTCTTGTCTACAGTCAAGCATGGTGGTGGGAGTGTCATGGTCTGGGGCTGCATGAGTGCTGCTGGCACTGGGGAGCTACAGTTCATTGAGGGAACCATGAATGCCAACATGTACTGTGACATACTGAAGCAGAGCATGGTGCATGGTGCCCTCCCTTCGGAGACTGGGCCGCAGGGCAGTATTCCAACATGATAACCACCCCAAACACACCTCCAAGACAACCACTGCCTTGCTAAATAAGCTGAGGGTAAAGGTCATGGACTGACCAAGCATGTCTCCAGACCTAAACTCTATTGAGCATCTGTGGGGCATCCTCAAATGGAAGGTGGAGGAACGCAAGGTCTCTAACATCCGCCAGCTTTGTAATGTCATCATGGAGGAGTGGAAGAGGACTCCAGTGGCAACCTGTGAAGCTCTGGTGAACTCCATGCCCAAGAGGGTTAAGGCAGTGCTGGAAAATAATGGTGGCCACACAAAATATTGACACTTTGGGCCCAATTTGGAAATTTTCACTTAGGGGTGTACTCACTTTTGTTGCCAGCAGTTTAGACATTAAAGGCTGTGTGTTGAGTTATTTTGAGGGGACAGCAAATTTACACTGTTATACAAGCTGTACACTCACTACTTTACATTGTAGCAAAGTGTCATTTCTTCAGTGTTGTCACATGAAAAGATATAACATATTTACAAAAATGTGAGGGATGTACTCACTGTGAGATACTGTACATGCATATGCCTGGCCAAACGTATGACTTTCTTTACTTCGCTGCTATGGGCGATCTTTTGTAGACCTAGCAAGGCTCCTGGGTCACAGACAGATTTTCACTTCCATATATATACATATTTTACAATGAGTTTGTTCTATGGATTATTTTATTGTGTGAAGAAATAAAAATGACTAATAGATCTACAAATAGATAGAAAGAAATGAAAATCGGTGTAAAAATCTCAGAGGAAAAATATGAAGAAATGATCCCGAGATTTACTAGTGAAAGAAAAAAATGGGATTTATTACTATAAATAATGTATGATTACTAGTACTGGAATGTGTCCCCAAAATAATGTGTCCCCATAAAATGGATCACCAATGGAATTCTATTGGATCACTTTTATAATGGATCCTAATATAATGTGTCACCATAGAATGGATCACCAATAGAATTTTATAGGATCACTTTTATAATGGGTCCTAATATAATGTATCATTGTGATGGTGTATCTTATAATCACTAGATGTGTACTGATGATGGGAGGAGGACTTTAAGAAAAGGAGATGTTATTGTGAATAAAGTTTTTTCTCTACTTTACATATATAGTATACCCTTACATCAGTCTTAAGGCAGTGTGATATGGGGGATGTTTGGCTCAGTGGTAGATGTGTTTATACAGTGAGTCCACATCACGCAGGAACTACAGTTAAGGGCTTGGTAGTCCACTTTTATTGTACAAAAATTAAAAGGTCCATCCAGGATTCCCACGCAGTGGTTTCAACTTCACTCATCAGCAACAAATAATGAAAAAAATGCCAAGCCAACTAGCTCTCTGGTCAGCAGTACCTCTACTCAGTTTGGTCTCCCAGACCACTGGCAATTCAGGCTCACTCTTCCTAGATAGCAGCAACTTGCTGTACAGGTCCAAGCTTGGCTTCTTGACGGGATTGTCCAATTTGAAGGATCTGTAGTTATGGGGATTCTTCTAGGTGGTCTGCAGACTGAGGCTCACGCAGTGGCGTCACTAGGGTTGGTGTCACCCGGTGCGGAAAAAAATTGGTGTCACCCCCCCACCACCAACTATAGTCCCCCCCTCATTAAAGACCACCCTCCACTAACTATAGACACCCCCACTAAGTACAGATCCCCCTCCCGCAGTATAGATCCCCCTCACTCAGTACAGACCCCCCTTACTAAGTACAGACCCTCCTTCCTCAGTATAGATCCCCCTACTAATTACAGGCCCCCCTCCCTTAGTACAAACCCCCCTCCCTCAGTACATAACCCCCTTCCTCAGTATAGACCTCCCCCCTCAGTACAGACCCCCTCACTAAATACAGACCCCCCTCCCTCAGTATAGACCCCCCTCACTAAGTACAGACCCCCTTTCCCCAGTATAGATCCCCCACTAAGTACAGACCCCCTTTCCTCAGTATAGCCCCTCTCTGCTAAGTACTGACCCCCCTCCCTCAGTACAGACCCCCCTCAGTGCAGACCCCCCATAAGTATAGACCCCCCTCAGTGCAGACCCCCATCAATATAGACCCCCCCTCAGTGCAGACCCCCCATCAGTATAGACCCCCCTCAGTGCAGACCCCCCATCAGTATAGAACCCCCCTCAGTGCAGACCCTCCATCAGTATAGAAACCCCCCTCAGTGCAGACCCCCCTCAGTGCAGACCCCCCCATCAGTATAGAAACCCCCCTCAGTGCAGACCCCCCATCAAGTATAGACACCCCCCTCAGTGCAGACCCCCCCATCAGTATAGACACCCCCCCTCAGTGCAGACCCCCCCATCAGTATAGACACCCCCCTCAGTGCAGACCCCCCATAACGCTCCCCCTGCACATGTCCATCTACATATAGTAGTGTACAGACCTCAGAACAGCACGGGCGGATATAACAGCAGACAGCGGTGTGTGTCCCTCAGGCTCTCCCTCCTCCTGTGTGAATGTAAGTGGAGAGGAGGGGTAGGCGGCTTCAGTCCGCTCCGCTGAGGGACACGGCCACGAGACCCAAGAGGCAGATTAGTGCAGAGCAGCGGACGGTGTTAGCGATGCCGCTACTCACGGGTGTCACCCCTCTGGTGATTGTCACCTGGGTGGGGGCGAACCCCCACCCCCCCTAATGACGCCACTGGGCTCACGTAGGCAATTGCTCGCATCTGTCCTGCACCTGGGCCAGGACAGCTCCCAGGCCCTGTAAACTTCCATTCGAATACACACGGAAGGTCTTTGAGTAATCCACATAGGCCAGTAAAGTCAGTTTTTACTTGAGAGTTTCAAAGGCCTGTTATTGGGCGCTGTGCCTTTGGGATTGGATGGAGGGTGATAGTCCACCTTTCTTTTGGGTGGTGCGGCTGTTTAGCAGCTGGGTAGGAGGATGGTGATTTGTGTGAACTTGGGGATGTACCACTAATAGTATCCAACCAGTACTAGGAAGGAGCGTACCTCAGTGACAGTCTGTGGGGGATGCCAATCCTGTACGGCCTGGACTTTAGCTGGGTCCAGACAGATCCTTCTGGCTTCCACGATGTGCCCCAAGTACTGGATCCTCTGTCTCATTAAGCGGCATTTACTGGGTTTGAGCTACTCTGCTAGATAGGTGAACAGCTGGTCCAGGTGTTTGACATGGTCCTCGATGGTTTTGGAAAAATTATATCATTCAAGTAGACTAACACAGTCTCAAAGTTGAAATCTCCCAAACTCCATAAGGTGCTGAAACATACTAGGGGCATTACTAAGGCCAAAGGGCATGTGGTTAAATTCGAATAGTCCCAGGGGTGTGATGAAGGCAATCTTTTAATGGTCTTGGTCTCTCACTGGGACTTGCCAGTAGCCACTTGCCAAGTCACCGGTGGAGAAATACTTAGCGACTCCTCTACCCGGGGTACCGTGTAGGCATCCTGGTGGGTACAGGCATTTAACTTGCGGTAGTCCACACAAAATTGCAGACTTTTATCCTTCTTTCACACAAGCACCCCAGGAGCAGTCCATGGGCTAAGTCTCTCCCGAATCACCCCATTCTGTAGCATGTTACATAGCAAATCCTTGACCTCCTGGCACAGAACTGGGGGAATATAGCAGTACCGGGATGGGGGGAGCGTCCCCCGTATGAATCATGTGGTCGATGGCCTTTGTGCAACCATACGTTTCTGGGCTGGTGGCAGAGATTAATAGGTTTTTCTCTAGCAGTTGGTGAAGCAGCTGTTGCTGGGGTAAAGGGGAGTGGTGTATTTAGGTTTTGTGCTGCCCTAGGCCTGACTAAACTCATGCACCCGCTAATTTAAATATGACCCACCCCTTCCTGCCAATACCACACCTCTTCCTGTTTAAGATCCACCCTGTCATCTGCAAAACCACACCCCTTCCTCTTTAGGCTCCACTTCTTCCTCTCTGTACATTAAATGTGGGTACCAAGTGCAGCTTCATCAGTGCCCATCAAAGCAGCCTCACCAGTGCCCATTAGTGCAGCCTGATCAGTGCTCCTCAGTGCAGCCTCACCAGTGCCCTTCAGTGCAGCCTCACCAGTGCCCTTCAGCGCAGCCTCACCAGTGCCCATCAAAGCAGCCTCACCAATGCCCATCAAAGCAGCCTCACCAGTGCCCATCAGTGCAGCCTGATCAGTGCCCATCAGTGCAGCCTCACCAGTGCCTATTAATGCAGCCTCACCAGTGCTGTCTGAGAGAGACAGAGCACTGACACCAGCACCGAGAGAGACAGAGCACTGACACCAGCACTGAGAGAGACAGAGCACTGACACCAGAACTGAGAGAGACATAACACTGACACCAGAACTGAGAGAGACATAACACTGACACCAGAACTGAGAGAGACAGAGCACTGACACCAGAACTGAGAGAGACATAACACTGACACCAGAACTGAGAGAGACAGAGCACTGACACCAGCACTGAGAGAGACAGAGCACTGACACCAGAACTGAGAGAGACATAACACTGACACCAGAACTGAGAGAGACAGAGCACTGACACCAGCACTGAGAGAGACAGAGCACTGACACCAGCCCTGAGAGAGACAGAGCACTGACACCAGGACTGAGAGAGATAGAGCACTGACATCAGCACCGAGAGAGACAGAGCACTGACACCAGCACGAGAGAGACAGAGCACTGACACCATCACCGAGAGAGGCAGAGCACTGACACCAGCCCCGAGAGAGACAGAGCACTGACACCAGCACTGAGAGAGACATAGCACTGACACCAGAACCGAGAGAGACATAGCACTGACACCAGCACCGAGAGAGACAGAGCACTGACACCATCACGGAGAGAGACAGAGCACTGACACCATCACGGAGAGAGACAGAGCACTGACACCATCACCGAGAGAGACAGAGCACTGACACCAGCACTGAGAGAGACATAGCACTGACACCAGCACTGAGAGAGACAGAGCACTGACACCAGCACCGAGAGAGACAGAGCACTGACACCAGCACCCAGAGAGACAGAGCACTGACACCAGCACCCAGAGAGACAGAGCACTGACACCAGCACCGAGAGAGACAGAGCACTGACACCAGCACCGAGAGAGACAGAGCACTGACACCAGCACCGAGAGAGACAGAGCACTGACACCAGCACTGAGAGAGACAGAGCACTGACACCAGCACTAAGAGAGACGGAGCACTGACACCAGCACCGAGAGAGACAAAGCACTGACACCAGCACCGAGAGAGACAGAGCACTGACACCAGTACCGAGAGAGACAGAGCACTGACACCAGCACCGAGAGAGACATAGCACTGACACCAGCACTGAGAGAGACAGAGCACTGACACCAGAACTGAGAGAGACATAACACTGACACCAGAACTGAGAGAGACAGAGCACTGACACCAGCACTGAGAGAGACAGAGCACTGACACCAGCCCTGAGAGAGACAGAGCACTGACACCAGGACTGAGAGAGATAGAGCACTGACATCAGCACCGAGAGAGACAGAGCACTGACACCAGCACGAGAGAGACAGAGCACTGACACCAGCACTGAGAGAGACAGAGCACTGACACCAGCCCTGAGAGAGACAGAGCACTGACACCAGGACTGAGAGAGATAGAGCACTGACATCAGCACCAAGAGAGACAGAGCACTGACACCAGCACGAGAGAGACAGAGCACTGACACCATCACCGAGAGAGGCAGAGCACTGACACCAGCCCCGAGAGAGACAGAGCACTGACACCAGCACTGAGAGAGACATAGCACTGACACCAGAACCGAGAGAGACATAGCACTGACACCAGCACCGAGAGAGACAGAGCACTGACACCATCACGGAGAGAGACAGAGCACTGACACCATCACGGAGAGAGACAGAGCACTGACACCATCACCGAGAGAGACAGAGCACTGACACCAGCACTGAGAGAGACATAGCACTGACACCAGCACTGAGAGAGACAGAGCACTGACACCAGCACCGAGAGAGACAGAGCACTGACACCAGCACCCAGAGAGACAGAGCACTGACACCAGCACCCAGAGAGACAGAGCACTGACACCAGCACCGAGAGAGACAGAGCACTGACACCAGCACCGAGAGAGACAGAGCACTGACACCAGCACCGAGAGAGACAGAGCACTGACACCAGCACTGAGAGAGACAGAGCACTGACACCAGCACTAAGAGAGACGGAGCACTGACACCAGCACCGAGAGAGACAAAGCACTGACACCAGCACCGAGAGAGACAGAGCACTGACACCAGTACCGAGAGAGACAGAGCACTGACACCAGCACCGAGAGAGACATAGCACTGACACCAGCACCGAGAGAGACAGAACCCCCCCCCCAAAGTGCCACCCTAGGCCTGGGCCTTGTCAGCCTAGGCCAAGACACAGCACTGGTAAAGGGTAGTCCCAGAAGGGCTATATATATATATATAAATATGTAGCGCTTGCTTTAATGTGCAAAACCATAAGAGTCTATATAATATATGTGCTCCTTTCAATAGTCATATAACATTGCTATTTCATGAGACCAAAGTGACAAAACCAATATTATGTTACCAATTGACCATTGTGACTTGTCTAATTCCATGGCTGCCTGTAGTGGGGCACAACAGCTTCTACCCCTGGTTGGGTCTCCGAGATACAGTGACAGGGTACCACGTCGCCTATAGTGGATGGTTGGGCAGTGAAATTGGGGTTGTTCCCAGGTTTATGACCGCCAGAATCTTCTCTTTATAGACCTTGGATAAGGTGCGAGTAACCAGCCGCTCCCCCTGGTGTCACTGAGTCTTTGCGGTGTTCCACCATTACTGTGACCAGAGAGCAAACCACCTCTTGGTGGGGTGCCAGGATTATTTTTTCATGGGAAGCGAGTCGATAACCCCCACCTGTTTAGGCTGTTTCCTTGCTGCCCTCTGGTACGTCTAATGGGCCTGTATTATGTTGAGCCAAACAACTTGCAGACCACAGCCCCACACGTGTGGGCCTGAATGCTCAACCCCATTGTTTTAACATTGTATTACGAAGTTTGGTTCTCCGGCCCTGTTTTTACCAATAAATTTACCTTTAACTTACTACACCATTGGAGCCCTCTTCTGCTTTTTTTCACCTACCACCTTCGGGCAGAGTGGGTGTCCCCCTTCAGGCAGATGGATTGGACTAGTCTCATTTGGAAACGCTCTACTAACCAGCTGGGTCGGACGCCACCATTCAACTGTCCCCGCAGAGGGCTATATCTGCATGTGCACAAGACCTCGCTAGCAGGGAGGTCCATCACTCCGGGTAAGGGTCCATCTTTAACGCTCTTTGGATTCACTGCTTCTATGAGATACATCCTTACATCTTCCTCTCCTCCTTCCACTTATATGGGCTGTGGTTTGGTGAATTGTGGATTTGTATTCCTACCTTCATGGATCCGATGCACCTTTACTGAACTTTTTTTTCTATGGAAACAGACTTCACTCATAATTATAATATGGTCTGACTCCTGATCATGTTTGTTCTTTTCACATGTTTGATTACACACTGAGTACTTGATCTATTCACCATTTATTTATTGGATTTTTTTATTTGTTTTTTATTTGATTGTATTTATTTAAGGCTATTCAACCTTATTAAGCATTTAGCGCACTTATTTTTACTTAATTTTATCTCAATGCATAGAATGCATTAAGATAAAAAACCTTCCGCTTTACAACTCTAATGTCCAAAGCGACTGCACTGCCAGCACTCTTGGGTCCCTCCATAATGAATTCTCCCCATTTAGATGTAGTCTGTCTTTGCTGTAGAGCCAGTAACCAACTGCAAAGTCGGCCCAGTTCTCTATAAAATCAAAACCCTTCGTTACTACACCAGATTCTCAACCACTTCTTTAGCTCTCTAAGCTCCTGTTGCCTTTCAGGTGTGACTCAGGGTACAGGCAGTATTTCTACCTTGGAGGTCCTTTTTTTTAATATAGCACCTAAGTCCAAATAAAATCATTTTTAAGGATGCTCCTCAGCCTCTCCCAACAATCCGTCCATCCAATCCGCAAAGTGCTAAACCAGTGGTCTCCAAACTGCGACCCGGGGGCCCTTTGCTTGATTTTATTTGGTCCTTGAAGCATTCATTCTCCTACTGCCAGACACAGTGGGATAGTTCCTGCCACTTGCACCGACAATGGTACACTATGCTTCCCATTGATACCAATGATGGGGCACTATTCCTCCCACTGACACCAAAGATGGGGCACTATTCCTCCCACTGACTTCAATATTGGGGCACTATTCTTGCCATTAACACCAATTATAGGAAACTATTTCTCCCCCTGACACCAATGATGGGGCACTATTCCTCTCACTAATACCAATGATGGGCCACTATTCCTCCCACTGACATCAATGATGGTGCACTATTCCTCCCACTAACATCGATGATGCGGCACTATTCCTCCAACGAACACCAATGATGGGACACTATTTCCAAACCCAAGTGCCTGGTAAAAAACATACTGTTTGGCGATCATGGTCTTAGTGACCGATTACCACATCTATCCTTTAACTAATTGAGTCCCTTACCACCAGCATCTGTCTATCTGTGCTTGTACCTCTGCCCTCATCCTTACAGGAGTAATTGCTACTCTGGCAGCTAGAGGAGGTTGTCTGCTCCAGTAGTGTCACTCCTAAGCTGATATCCCCAACATTATGCAACTTGGCATTGGATGTATGAACTCAGGACTAGCTTCACTGATATGTTTCCTTTTACCCTTGTTTTAGCCCTGTCTTCTAACTGTAACCCAACTACCTAACTCTTTTTTTTTCAGTGTTCTTAGTTGCAAAAACTTGATCCCAATTATTATCATGTAGTATGGAGCACAGCTTAGTAAAGTTGGCTCTTTTGAAATGAAGTGTTCTTATCCTTCCCCTATGTCTCCTTTCCTATAATTTACAGTGAGTGTAATTACTCTGTGATCGCTATTGCCTAAATAATCCCTTACCTCCACATCTGTGTTCAGCTCTGTGTTGTTTGTAATTAATAGGTCCATCAGAGCATTATTTCTAGTAGGGGCTTCTACCATTTGACTCATGAAATTATCCTGCATTACATTAAAGAAACAATGTGCCTTGATTGAGTGTTTATTTCCATCTGCTCAATCAATATCCAGTTAGTTAATGTCCCCCATGATTATCAAATTGTCATGCCTTTCCTCCAGCTCCTTAATGTTGAGGGGCCTATAGCTTACACCTAAAATTAATTTACCATTTGTTTCATCCTTTTGAAGCTCCAGCCACAAATACTCCATCTTCTCACTAGCCCTGTTAGCAATGTCATCACTCATATTTACTATCAGATTACTCTTGACATACAGGAACAACCCTTCCCTTCTTCTACCTACCCTTGTCCCTCCAATAAAGGGAGTACTGCCATTTGTGTACATACCCTTTATTTATTTTTTTGAAAAAATCTGTTTGTTGAGTTTTGTAACAACAATTACAAGAAACAGAAAACCATAGCCCAAACAGGCCACACATTACACATAACGCAAAAAGTTCTCAGCACCGGACTCATTGCATAACCCTGAGACTGAACAAGTGAGTTGTATAAACAAGTTCATTAACGTATATAAATGGTACACAATAGTTCACAAAAGGACAATCACTGGCTTCACCCAAATAGTATATATCACATATCATCATCAGATCCATGAAATACTGCACAGGCCCACACCCACCCCACAAGGAGAAAATCAAGCAGTTTACCATATCCTCTGGCCAGAGCACACACACATAGTACACATCACTTCACGTTGTTGCTGCAAGGAGCCCTTTAATCAGATACCGTAGATGTACTGTTTATCCAACCACCCCACACTTTATCAAACGTAAGTGATATGCCTCTGATGTACATACCGTTTGAATGTGTAAAATCATATATTATTTTATCATTGCCCACCTTTTGTGTAACAGTTTGATTCAGCCAGTTGATTAGCATTGGTCTTGGATACTTAAGTTCCTCTATCATCTAGTTTTGGGCCCCCCCCCCCCAACTTTGCTCACCTCTGCACACTCTGACCCTTGTTCACTGCACTGTATACCTTTTATTGATCCCTCCCCCCACATCCTAGTATAAAAGCTCCTCCATCCTTCTTGCCATCTTCTCCCCGACAAAGCTATACCACATTTAGCTGCAGACGGTCTCTGCTGTAGAGCTGGTCTGTGACCACGATGTTGGCCCAGTTCTCCATGAACCCAAAATCCTTCTTACTACACCAGTTCCTCAGCCACGTGTTTAGCTCTCATAGCTCCTGCCTACTTTCTTGTGAGGCTTGAGGTTTTATTTCTGAGAATACAACCCTGGAGGTCCTTTTCTTTAATATAGCTCCTAAATCTGTGAAATCATTTTTAAGAATGTTCCCCAGCCCCTCTCAACAATCTGTCCTTCCTATCTGCAATGTGCCGAACCCAAGCACCTGGTAAACAACATATCGGCGATGATGGTCTTTGTGACAGATTGCCCTATTTGTTCTTTTAATAAATGAGCCCCTACCTCCAGTATCTATCTGTGATTGTACTCCTGCCCCCATCCTTACTGAAGGATTACATTAATTTGGGCACCACACCAATCACACTGCCTAGGCACGCCATCCTCGGTGATCTCTACACGGTTCCACACCACTGCATCTCCAAGGCCCAACCAGGGGTGGAGGCTATGTGTGCCCCTCTGCAGGTAGCTATGGTGTCCTGGGATGAGACCCAATACAAGTCACTACTGGAGCAGTTGGACATTCTTTTTAAAGACATCCCCTATCACAACAGAGACTTCTCCACCAACTACTGGAAAAACACCTCCTTGTATTTGCCACCAGTCCAGAGGATTACGAGTTCACCGAGGCCATTGACCACTCAATCCACACAGGAAATACACCGTCCATTTGGGAGCAGTCCCACCACATTCCCCCAGCCCTGTGTCAGCAGGTCTAGGACTTGCTCTGTAACATGTTGCAAGGTGGAGTGATCCTGGAGATTATGGAGAAAACGTATCTTCCGTTCCAAATTTTGGCTGGTTGTTAAGGAGCCGGGAAGCCCGCCTCCATGTCCTTAACAACCAATGACTCATCAGCTATCAGTGGGTTTCCCCACTGACAGCGTCACTTATCGGCATAACACCGGCAATGAAATATAAAGAGATAAAAACAGTGTGGGCTCCCTCCCATCCATACAAGGCCCTTTGGGTCTGGTATGGATTTTAAGGGGAATCCAATGCCAAAATTAGAAAAAAAATGGTCCCCCCCAAAATCCATACCAGACCCTTATCTGAGAATGCAGCACTGCAGTTTAGGAATGAGGGAGACAATCCAGCGGCCCCCCTCCTGAACCATACCAGGCCACATGCCCTCAACATGAGAGAGGTGCTTTGGGGCGGGGAGCTCTGCTCCCCTTGTGAGGTTATTGCCCGGGGCATGCTGGGTTGATGGCATCACAAGGGGTCACCCCATGAGGTCATTGTGTGGCCCCGCCCCTTAGTTATTTAGGAACTGTCAGACGGCAGGAGCCTTTGTTGGGTACACAGCTCTTCTTTTTTTTTTCCCTTGGGTTGATGGTGGTGTTCATCGTGATTGATGCTGGATTTACTTCAGGGGACATTGTTTTTGCTTTTTTTTTAATTAAAGGAATTGTCAAAACTGTCTGTGTTTTTATTTATTTTTTATACTTTTTTGGTTAATCGGTTAGGGGTACAATGTACCGCATACTCATTCACATGGGGGGGGCTGGGATCTGGGGGACCCCTTGTTAAAGGGGTTTTCCAGATTACAATAAGCCCCCTGCTCGCAGACCCCCACAACCACTGTCCAGGGTTGTGGGGTAGAGGCCCTTGTCCCCATCAACATGGGGACAAGGTGCTTTGGGGGGAGCAGAGCCTGCCTTAAAGCACCCCCCAATGTTGAGGGCATGTGGCCCAGTATGGTTCAGGAGGGGGGACCCCAATCTGTTTTTTTCTTCAATGTTTGGCATGGGGTTCCCCTTAAAACCCATACCAGACCCAAAGGGACGGGTATGGATGGGGGTGGGGGTGGGGCTCAAAATGTTTTTTTTTCTTTATTTTTCATTACCAGCAATCTTTTGTTTACATTCAGCTGACAGCTGATGAGTCATTTGTTGTTAAGGATGCGACGGCTGGCTTCCTGGCCCGTTCCTTAACAACCAGCTATTCTTCACACAGAATTTGGATTGGTCAATACTTTTTTGACCGATTGGGCCAGTACCACAGACTGTACTGACCTGTTGGAAGATCCTTCTTGGGGCCCAGGTGAGAGAAAACCAAAAGACACAGATGACCCTTCAACACCTGTGAAGATTCTTATGTACAGTATAGCTAAGGAGACGAGGCATAGATTATCATGGAGGACTCTCTTAAAGCTTCTACAACATAACTCAGGATTAGAGTCCCAGGTAATGGTGGTGGATTCTCCTGAATATACTAGTGATGTTTAATTAAAGGTTACTAATACTGGAGTGTTAATATCGAAGGGAAAGGCTTCCTTCTATACCTGAATATGTGCCATGCTGGAGCCTAGAGCATCTGTGAGATATATCTTTTATCCCTGGACTGTAAGTAATAAAGCTACTTTCTGTTTTTATTAGGCATGTGCATTTCGTTTCGTTCCGAATCGAAATTCGGACGAATTTTTCATTATTCGGAAATTCGGATGCATCCGAATTTCCGAATTACAAAAGTAAAGAATTTAAACGAATCCGAAAAAAAAACGAACGAATTCGAAAACATATTCGAATCGAATTCGAAAACATATTCGAATCGAATTCAAACATATTCGAAACGAATTCAGAAAACATATTCGAATCGAATTCGAAAACATACTCGAATTCGAAAAAAATAGAAAACGTTTTTCTAAAAAAAAACAATAAATAAGATAGAATATAAAATAATAAAGCAATAGAATATATATATATAAATATATATATATATATATATATATATATATATATATAAATATATATATATATATTATATATATATATATAATTTTTTTTTTTTTTATTATTCTCTTCTATTGTTTTTTTATGCTTTTCTTTTCTATTATTTTATATTTTATAATAGTCTTTTCAATTCAAATTCATTCTATACGAAATTCAAACTTCAGAAACCATGTACCGAAATTCGAATTTCGTATAGAATGAATTCGAATTGAAAAGACTATTACAGAATATATAATATATATATATATATATATATATATATATATATATATATATTTTATATATATATAATATATATAATATATATATATTATATATTCTGTAATAGTCTTTTCAATTCGAATTCATTCTGATACGAAATTCGAATTTCGGTACATGGTTTCTGAAGTTTGAATTTCGTATAGAATGAATTCAAATTTGAATAGAAAAGATAGAAAACAGAATAGAAGAAAATTAATATATATATTATATTTTCTTCTATTCTGTTTTCTATCTTTTCCTATCAAATTCGAATTCATTTTATAAGAAATTCAAATTTCGGAAGATGGTTTATATATATATATATGTGTGTGTGTATGTGTATATTATATATATATACATAATATATATATAATATATATATATATATATATATATATATATATATATATATATTTATATATATATATATATATATACATATATATATATAACATATGTTTACTTTTTAAATTCAGTTATTGTTTTTTTCAAATTGCTGTAGAATTTTTTCAAATTTTATAGTTTTTTTCGAATGTGGTAGAAATTGTTCAAATTTGACAGTTTTTTTTTTGAATGTGGTAGAATTTTTTCGAATTTGATATTTTTTTCGAATGTAGTAAAATTTTTTTTGAATTTGATAGTTTTTTTGAATGTGGTAGAATTTTTCGAATTTGGACAGTTTTTTCGAATGTGGTAGAATTTTTTCGAATTTGACAGTTTTTTTCGAATGTGGTAGAATTTTTTCGAATTTGACAGTTTTTTTCGAATGTGGTAGAAATTTTTCGAATTTGACAGTTTTTTTTCGAATGTGGTAGAATATTTTCGAATTTGATATTTTTTCGAATGTGTTAGAATTTTTCGAATTTGACAGTTTTTTTCGAATGTGGTAGAATTTTTTCGAATTTGATAGTTTTTTCAAATGTGTTAGAATTTTTCGAATTTTATAGTTTTTTTCGAATGTGGTAGAAATTTTTTCGAATTTGACAGTTTTTTTTCGAATGTGGTAGAATTTTTTCGAATTTGATATTTTTTTCGAATGTAGTAAAATTTTTTTGAATTTGATAGTTTTTTTTGAATGTGGTAGAATTTTTTCGAATTTGACAGTTTTTTCGAATGTGGTAGAATTTTTCGAATTTGACAGTTTTTTTCGAATGTGGTAGAATTTTTTCGAATTTGATAGTTTTTTTCGAATTGTTAGAATTTTTCGAATTTGATAGTTTTTTTCGAATGTGGTAGAATTTTTCGAATTTGACAGCTTTTTTTCGAATGTGTTAGAATTTTTTCGAATTTGATAGTTTTTTCGAATACGGTCGAATTTTTTCGAATGCGGGTCGAATTTTTTCGAATTCGAATACGAAACGAAACAAATTCCGAAAACGAATGTAATGAATGCAACGAATTTAACTAAACGAATTTAGTTAAATAACGAATCGAACGAAACTAAAACTAAACTAAACGAATTTTTTCATCCTGCACATGTCTGGTTTTTATCTATAAGTGACTGGTGCCCATTCTTCACAATCCCACAAACAAAGCCAGGATTTCCCCCAGAGAATTGAATGTCAGCTCTCTGCACACTCCTGGATGGCACTATCTACTTCCGGAGGGGGAGTCGGGGTGTAGAGGGGCTACAGGTAGAACAATTGTTCAAGGAGCAAGCACATAGACTTCCATGTTTACTGTGTAGGGATGTAGTGATTTCCTAAACTCTTTTTGTTGTATATTGTGATGTGTAAGGGCACTTTCACGCTGAGGCGCGGAGGCGTCGGCGGTAAAGCGCCGTTAGTTTTAGCGGCGCTTTACCGTCGTTTTAGAGGGGTGCTTTTAACCCCCACTAGCAGCCGAATAAAGGGTTAATAGCGCCCTCAAAGCGCCACTGCCCATTGATTTCAATGGGCAGTGGCGCTTTAGGAGCAGTGTATACACCTCTCCTAAAGCGCCTCAAAGATGCTGCTTGCAGGACTTTTTTTAGGGCACTTTCACAGTGCCAGCGCCTGGGCGTTGGCTTTTGCAGCGCTTTTCGGCCGCTAGTGGGGAGCTTTTAACCCCAGCTAGAGGCCGAAAAAGGGTTAAAACTGCCCGCAAAGCACTGCTCTGCGCCGCTGCCCATTGATTTCAATGGGCAGGGGCGCTTTAGGATCGGTGTATTCACCGCATCTACAGCGCTGCAGAGAAGCTGCTTGCAGGACTTTTTTTGATGTCCTGCCAGCACAGCGCCCCAGTGTGAAAGCACTCGGGCTTTCATACTGGGATTGCAGCTGAGGCTTTTTTCAGGCGCTTTACAGGCGCTATTTTTAGCGCTAAAACGCTTAAAAAACGTCTCCAGTGTGAAAGGGGTCTTAACGTCCAGCAAGCGCCCCGCTCCAGTGTGAAAGCCCTCGGGCTTTCACACTGGAGTGACAGAAGAGGCGCTTTACAGGAGATTTGCAGGCGCCATTCACATTCCAGTGTGTCTTTTCCCACCTGGGCGATGCACTTGTGGGACGTTCTGAAAAATCCTGCAAGCAGCATCTTTGGGGCTGGTTGGGAGCGATGTATTTAGCGCTCCCAAAACGCCCTGCCCATTGGAATGAATTGGCAACGCTTTTCAAAGCGCCTGAAAAGCAACAGGAGTTTTTGACCCTTTCTTAGGCTTAAAACCGCCCTGCTAGCCGCCGAAAACGAGTGTCGCTTTAGCGCTACCGGCTGGCGCTTTTAGTGTGAAACCAGTCTAATGCACCGCACACACGGTCGGACTTTGTTCGGACATTCCGACAACAAAATCCTAGGATTTTTTCCGACGGATGTTGGCTCAAACTTGTCTTGCATACACACGGTCACACAAAGTTGTCGGAAAATCCGATCGTTCTAAACGCGGTGACGTAAAACACGTACGTCGGGACTATAAACGGGGCAGTGGCCAATAGCTTTCATCTCTTTATTTATTCTGAGCATGCGTGGCACTTTGTCCGTCGGATTTGTGTACACATGGTCGGAATTTCCGACAACGGATTTTGTTGTCGGAAAATTTTATCTCCTGCTCTCAAACTTTGTGTGTCGGAAAATCCGATGGAAAATGTGTGATGGAGCACACACACGGTCGGAATTTCCGACAACAAGGTCCTATCACACATTTTCCTTCGGAAAATCCGACCGTGTGTACGGGGCATTAGTGTCCAGTGATTATTCTCAGTCACATGTTGTGTGAGTAAATAAAAGAGGGAATCACCGCGCTATATGATGTAAACAATGAGCAATCAAGTAAGTAAACAAATGACAAACAATTGAAAAGAAGAGCAGCCGCTTATATGTGAGATACACACATTAAACAGTAAATAAACAAACAAAAGAAAGCAGCGCTGTGATTTGAAATATAAATAAATCACAAATAGTGAATAGTGATAAATAAAAGTCCAAAACAATCAAGTGCCAAATAAAGTCCAATAGGTGAAAGGAAATCTTCAAAGTGCAATGGATAAACCAGGCAACTGAGCCCCTTGATAGGCAAATAAGGTGGAACTGGATGGACCTTCACCACACCACAGTGTTAAGTATAAAATGGGCGCTTACCAAATGGCAAGCTTAAAGAGCTTGTGACCTTAACCCGGTCGGGGCCTTTCTTGAGAAGGGGACACCGTTTGGACACTTCCTCAGACCGTGGATGGCTCACTATCCTCCGCAAAGGAAACCAGGATGCAGGGAAAGGCTATGCCCATAACCTGGAGTTAATCTCACAAACAATGCCCCGAAAAAGAAGGAAGAGCAACATAGCGTAATCCTGGATGGATATTTATTTAAAAGACTTTAAAATTACACTTACAGTGTGTTGAATAAAAACAGCATGGAAAGTCGGCCGGCTAGCACGAACACCCGTCCTACAGACGGTGGATACGGCACGTCAGCACGTCAGCACGCCCGACGTACGTTTCGTCACACTTCTGACGTCGTCCGTGCCCCAGACGACGTCAGAAGTGTGACGAAACGTATGTTGGGCGTGCTGACGTGCTGACGTGCCGTATCCACCGTCTGTAGGACGGGTGTTCGTGCTAGCCGGCCGACTGTAGGACGGGTGTTCGTGCTAGCCGGCCGGCTTTCCATGCTGTTTTTATTCAACACACTGTAAGTGTAATTTTAAAGTCTTTTAAATAAATATCCATCCAGGATTACGCTATGTTGCTCTTCCTTCTTTTTCGGGGCATTGTTTGTGAGATTAACTCCAGGTTATGGGCATAGCCTTTCCCTGCATCCTGGTTTCCTTTGCGGAGGATAGTGAGCCATCCACGGTCTGAGGAAGTGTCCAAACGGTGTCCCCTTCTCAAGAAAGGCCCCGACCGGGTTAAGGTCACAAGCTCTTTAAGCTTGCCATTTGGTAAGCGCCCATTTTATACTTAACACTGTGGTGTGGTGAAGGTCCATCCAGTTCCACCTTATTTGCCTATCAAGGGGCTCAGTTGCCCGGTTTATCCATTGCACTTTGAAGATTTCCTTTCACCTATTGGACTTTATTTGGCACTTGATTGTTTTGGACTTTTATTTATCACTATTCACTATTTGTGATTTATTTATATTTCAAATCACAGCGCTGCTTTCTTTTGTTTGTTTATTTACATGTTGTGTGAGTGTTTTCCAGCAGGCTGTGCTAGAGATATTACTGCACATTATAGATATTTAATACCTGGCCAATCAGCAGGCCTGGGGAGCTTGCTATGCATGTTGGGAGTCACTTCCTGCTCTTGCTCTTTCCCTCCAGGGACTTTCCCTGGGAGGATGTCTGTGTGATACAATTATCTAGGCCTCAGGCCTTAGGGCCTAGAGCAGTGTTTCTCAACTCCAGTCCTCAAGGCGTCCTGACAGGTCAAGTTTTTCAGGATTTCCCCTCTGATAAAACGGCTGTGGTAATTACTAAGGCAGTGAAACTGATCAAATCACCTGTGCAAAATAATGGAAGGCCTGAAAACATGACCTGTTGGCGTGCCTTGAGGACTTGAGTTGAGAAACACTGGCCTAGAGGTGTGGAGTGTTGAGGGGTCTCCTGTCATGGGAGGTGTCCCTAAACTTTTGGATGAGATGAAGTGCTACTGACCGTTGGGGAAGCAAAGCTGTGGTTGTCCTACCACAGGGATGGTGAGTGTTATTCATTTTTTTATTTTACTGAGATTCACTTTAACTATTAAATAAAAACCAAGACATATATCCATATATAACATTTGAAAAATATCAAAGATTTTATATAAACATCTCAAAGTATTCTATTCAAAAGTAGAAAAATAAGAAGAGAGAAGAGAGAAAATAAATAAATAAATAAATTACAAAAACAGGAAAAAAAAGGAGGAACCACTTCCTATATTAACCATTTGCCGACCGCCGCACGACTATATACGTCCTCAGAGCGGCACGGGCAGGCAAAAGGGCTTACAGGTACGTCCTTGCCTGCCCGCGGGTGGGGGGTCCGATCGGACCCCCCCCCGGTGCCTGCGGCGGTCGGCAAATCCTCCCCGGCGATCGGTGGTGAGGGGGAGGCCATCCATTCGTGGCCCCCCCTCGCGATCGCTCCTGGCCAATCAAATCATTTCCCTGCCTCTGTATTGTACACAGAGGCAGAGGAAATTATGTCATCTCTCCTCGGCTCGGCATTTTCCGTTCCGGCGCCGAGGAGAGAATACTGTAATGTGAGTGAGTGCACCAACACACACACACACAGTAGAACATGCCAGGCACACATTACACCCCCGATCCCCCCCCGATTACCCCTCCCTGTCACACTGACACCAAGCAGGTTTTTTTTTTGTTTTTTGTTTTTTTTCTGATTACTGCATGGTGTCAGTTTGTGACAGTTACTGTGTTAGAACAGTTACTGTTAGCCCCCTTTAGGTCTAGGGTACCCCCCTAACCCCCCCTAATAAAGTTTTAACCCCTTGATCACCCCCTGTCACCAGTGTCGCTAAGCGATCATTTTTCTGATCGCTGTATTAGGCATTTTCTTTATCCCGAGTACCCCTACCCAACGAACCCCCCCAAAAAAGATGTTGTGTCTGCAGCAAGCGCGGATATAGGCGTGACACCCGCTATTATTGTCCCTCCTGTCCTGATAATCCTGGTCTTTGCATTGGTGAATGTTTTGAACGCTACCATTCACTAGTTGAGTATTAGCGTAGGGTACAGCATTGTACAGACTAGGCACACTTTCACAGGGTCTCCCAAAATGCCATCGCATTTTGAGAGACCCGAACCTAGAACCAGTTACAGTTATAAAAGTTACAGTTACAAAAAAGTGTAAAAAAAAAAAAAACAAAAAAAAACCAAACAAAAATATAAAATAAAAAAAAATAGTTGTCGTTTTATTGTTCTCTCTCTCTATTGTTCTGCTCTTTTTTACTGTATTCTATTCTGCAATGTTTTATTGTTATTATGTTTTATCATGTTTGCTTTTCAGGTATGTAATTTTTTATACTTTACCGTTTACTGTGCTTTATTGTTAACCATTTTTTTGTCTTCAGGTACGCCATTCACGACTTTGAGTGGTTATACCAGAATGATGCCTGCAGGTTTAGGTAGCTTGGTATCATTCTTTTCAGCCAGCGGTCGGCTTTCATGTAAAAGCAATCCTAGTGGCTAATTAGCCTCTAGACTGCTTTTACAAGCAGTGGGAGGGAATGCCCCCCCCCCCCACCGTCTTCCGTGTTTTTCTCTGGCTCTCCTGTCTCAACAGGGAACCTGAAAATGCAGCCGGTGATTCAGCCAGCTGACCATAGAGCTGATCAGAGACCAGAGTGGCTCCAAACATCTCTATGGCCTAAGAAACCGGAAGCTACGAGCATTTTATGACTTAGATTTCGCCGGATGTAAATAGCGCCATTGGGAAATTGGGGAAGCATTTTATCACACCGATCTTGGTGTGGTCAGATGCTTTGAGGGCAGAGGAGAAATCTAGGGTCTAATAGACCCCAATTTTTTCAAAAAAGTGTACCTGTCACTACCTATTGCTATCATAGGGGATATTTACATTCCCTGAGATAACAATAAAAATAATAAAAAAAAAAAATGAAAGGAACAGTTTAAAAATAAGATAAAAAAGCAAAAAAAAATAAAGAAAAAAAAAAAAAAAAAAAAAGCACCCCTGTCCCCCCTGCTCTCGCGCTAAGGCGAACGCAAGCGTCGGTCTGGCGTCAAATGTAAACAGCAATTGCACCATGCATGTGAGGTATCACCGCGACGGTCAGATCGAGGGCAGTAATTTTAGCAGTAGACCTCCTCTGCAAATCTAAAGTGGTAACCTGTAAAGGCTTTTAAAAATGTATTTATTTTGTTGCCACTGCACGTTTGTGCGCAATTTTAAAGCATGTCATGTTTGGTATCCATGTACTCGGCCTAAGATCATCTTTTTTATTTCATCAAACATTTGGGCAATATAGTGTGTTTTAGTGCATTAAAATTTAAAAAAGTGTGTTTTTTCCCCAAAAAATGCGTTTGAAAAATCGCTGCGCAAATACTGTGTGAAAAAAAAAAATGAAACACCCACCATTTTAATCTGTAGGGCATTTGCTTTAAAAAATATATAATGTTTGGGGGTTCAAAGTAATTTTCTTGCAAAAAAAAAAAAAAATTTTCATGTAATCAAAAAGTGTCAGAAAGGGCTTTGTCTTCAGTTGGTTAGAAGAGTGGGTGATGTGTGACATAAGCTTCTAAATGTTGTGCATAAAATGCCAGGACAGTTCAACCCCCCCCAAATGACCCCATTTTGGAAAGTAGACACCCCAAGCTATTTGCTGAGAGGCATGTCGACTCCATGGAATATTTTATATTGTGACACAAGTTGCGGGAAAGAGACAGATTTTTTTTTTTTTTTGCACAAAGTTGTCACTAAATGATATATTGCTCAAACATGCCATGGGAATATGTAAAATTACACCCCAAAATACATTCTGCTGCTTCTCCTGAGTACGGGGATACCACATGTGTGGGACTTTTTTGGAGCCTAGCCGCGCACGGGACCCCGAAAACCAACCACCGCCTTCAGGCTTTCTAAGGGCGTACATTTTGATTTCCCTCTTGACTGCCTATCACAGTTTCGGAGGCCATGGAATGCCCAGGTGGCACAAACCCCCCCCAAATGACCCCATTTTGGAAAGTAGACACCCCAAGCTATTTGCTGAGCGGTACAGTGAGTATTTTGCAGACCTCACTTTTTGTCACAAAGTTTTGAAAATTGAAAAAAGAAAAAAAAAATTTTTTTTCTTGTCTTTCTTAATTTTCAAAAACAAATGAGAGCTGCAAAATACTCACCATGCCTCTCAGCAAATAGCTTGGGGTGTCTACTTTCCAAAATGGGGTCATTTGGGGGGGGGGGGGTTTATGCCATCTGGGCATTTTATGGCCTTCAAAACTGTGATAGGTAGTGAGGAGTAAAATCAAAAATTTACGCCCTTAGAAATCCTGAAGGCAGTGATTGGTTTTCGGGGCCCCGTATGCGGCTAGGCTCCCAAAAAGTCCCACACATGTGGTATCCCCATACTCAGGAGAAGCAGCTAAATGTATTTTGGGGTGCAATTCCACATATGCCCATGGCCTGTGTGAGCAATATATCATTTAGTGACAACTTTTTGTAATTTTTTTTTTTTTGTCATTATTCAATCACTTGGGACAAAAAAAAATGAATATTCAATGGGCTCAACATGCCTCTCAGCAATTTCCTTGGGGTGTCTACTTTCCAAAATGGGGTCATTTGTGGGGGTTTTGTACTGCCCTGCCATTTTAGCACCTCAAGAAACGACATAGGCAGTCATAAATTAAAGGCTGTGTAAATTCCAGAAAATGTACTCTAGTTTGTAGGCGCTATAACTTTTGCGCAAACCAATAAATATATATTTATTGACATTTTTTTTACCAAAGACATGTGGCCGAATACATTTTGGCCTAAATGTATGACTAAAATTGAGTTTATTGGATTTTTTTTAGAACAAAAAGTAGAAAATATAATTTTTTTTCAAAATTTTCGGTCTTTTTCCGTGTATAGCGCAAAAAATAAAAATGGCAGAGGTGATCAAATACATCAAAAGAAAGCTCTATTTGTGGGAAGAAAAGGACGCAAACTTCGTTTGGGTACAGCATTGCATGACCGCGCAATTAGCAGTTAAAGCGACGCAGTGCCAAATTGTAAAAAGTGCTCTGGTCAGGAAGGGGGTAAATCCTTCCGGGGCTGAAGTGGTTAACATACACATCCTCAGTTAAGGTACCCAAACTTTCCAGCCTCCCTGACTGTTCAGGTTCATAGTATCCCTTAGACATGTGCATTAGTTTTCGTCCGAATGCATTTTCGTCTGAATTTCGGGTATTTTCGTTATCGTTGAACGTGCAGAATCCAAAAACCGAAAGATCCGACATAAACAAATGCTTTATTTTAGTTTTCCTTGCGACAACAGTTTGATATAGATAGGAGATTCAACATGACGCTGACAATAGTGATCTGTGTCCATTGAACCTGTGGTCGAATGTGCCTAACCTTAACTCTATTAGTCCAAGATTATTCTACATAGAGAGAAAAGATTCAACATAGAGAGAAAGATTTGACATTATAGAGACAATAGCAAAAAAGGTCGAATGTACCTAACCTAACTTTATTAGTCCAAGCTTATTCGACATAGAGAGAAAAGATTCCACGAAACAGTCGCCGCGAGCGGACATTTATGGTCTAATGCTCTGCCCATAGGCTATAGAAGAATTCTAATGTTGGTTGACTAGTAATAATAATAATAATAATATTAATACAACATTAGAATTCTACTATAGCTTGTAGGCGGAACATTCGACCGGAAATGTACGATTACGGCGTCGTACAGTTTAGCTGCTCTGTCGATTCTTCTTAGAACATTCGACAGACACCATAAGCCTTTAATGACAGATTCGACCTTAATTATTTAGGATTTTTGGAAGAATGCATTTTTTAACGAAACAAAATAAATAAAAACGAATTTCGGGAGTAACTGAATAAATTTATTTTTCAGACAAAAACGAAACAAAATATTTCAGTGTGCACATGTCTAGTATACCTCAGTTCAGCAGTCAGTCCTTACACCTCTATATCAGTGAAGAAGGGGGGGGGGGGGGGGGGGAGATTTTTTATATTATTAAATAACAAGGGAGTCCAAACCGACTCCTAAGTGACAGTACACCCAGTGAATGGTTTGGTGAATCTTAACTTTCGAGTCACCAAACCCAACGTGAAATCTTCTCAAAAAAAAAAAACCCTAATCAAGGAATGTCATAAACATTAACTGGTTTCAGTGTAGTGTAGTGAGACCTTGTCAGTAATTTTGACATTAGTGTATAGCTAAATTAGGGACAGTTCAGAATGCGTCAGTGTAGTGACGGTTCAAAACCGCCTATTTGATTGCGTTACTGCCAGTTTAACGCCATTTACTTCTGTGTGCGTTACTGCCAGTTTAACGCCATTTACTTCTGTGTGCGTTACTGCCAGTTTAACGCCATTTACTTCTGTGTGCGTTACTGCCAGTTTAACACCATATAGTTTTGCGTGCGTTACTGCAAGTTTAACGCCATATAGCTCTGTGTGCATTACTGCCAGTTTAACGCCATACCGTTTTGTGTGCGATACTGCCAGTTTAATGCCATGTAGTTTAGCGTGCGTTACTGCCAGTTTAATGACATAACGCTTTGCGTGCGTTACTGCCAGTTTAACTCCATATAGTTCTGTGTGCGTTACTGCCAGTTTAAAGCCATATCATTTTGTGTGCGTTACTGCCAGTTTAACGCCATATAGTTCTGTGTGCGTTACTGCCAGTTTAACGCCATATAGTTTTGCATGCGTTACTGCCAGTTTAACGCCATATAGTTCTGTGTGCGTTACTGCCAGTTTAACAGCATATAGTTCTGTGTGCGTTACCGCCAGTTTAATGCCATATAGTTTTGTGCGTTACTGCCAGTTTAAAGCTATTTACTTCTGTGTGCATTACTGCCAGTTTAACGCCATATATTTCTGTGTGCATTACTGCCAGTTTAACGCCATATCGTTTTATGTGCGTTACTGCCAGTTTAACGCCATATCGTTTTGCGTGCGTTACTGCCAGTTTAACTCCATATAGTTCTGTGTGCATTACTGCCAGTTTAACACCATATCGTTTTGTGTGCGTTACTGCCAGTTTAATGCCATATCGTTTTGTGTGTGCGTTACTGCCAGTTTAACACCATACAGTTCTGTGTGCATTACTGCCAGTTTAACGCCATATAGTTTTGTGTGCTTTACTGCCAGTATAACGCCATATAGTTCTGTGTGTCACTGTATGTTTGGCGCATTATATTGCAGTATATTATATTGTATCCGTGGAGTGTGTCTGTGTAGTGTGAGTACTTAAATTAAAGTGCACCAAACACCTCTTTACATTGATTAAAGTGCATCTACGTACAGATTTCAACTTCTTCTTTACATTTGCTTATAAGAACCGCCCCCTCCCTCCCAATAATGTCTGGGAGGACAACAAGGAGAAGCAGACGTTCCCTTGGCACTGTAAGGGGGCCAGCAACAAATGTGTCCACAAGCAAAGGTGGACGTGTTGGTCAGTCTTCAGGCAGGGCATCATTTCCTCTTTTTAGTGAGTTTGCCCGTGCTATCCAGCCACAGCATTCAGAGGAGGTGGTGGACTGGCTTACTAAACCTTCCTCATCCTCCTCATCCTCTGTCCCACAAGCAGAGACAAGTGTGCAGTCCCCTTAAGTTGCCAGAGTGGATAAACCTGCCTCCTTGTCCGCATCTATTCCTGCCATAGCCCAGCATCAGCCATTGAGGAATCAGCTGAGTTATTTGACCACAGCATAAGCCACTTGCCCCTTGGTGATGCCCAGCCATTACTGGATTCAGATGTTGGTTCTGAGGTTGAAGATGACAAGAACATGAGCCTAGAGAGAGGGAGGAACACTGGTAGACAAATTGGCATTCATGTTCCCCAAGCCGCAGCGTAGTTGTCTCCAGTGGTAATGACGAAGATGGAGGAGCTGATAATGATAATGATGAGGTCACTGATGCGACTTGGGTGCCAGATAGAGCAAAGGAGGGAACTGAAGGTGAGGCAGCACAACCCCAAGGAAGCTGACATCAAGAAAGAGTAGAGAGCAGCCACCCTATTCCATCACATTCTGCAGCTGTTATCTCCTGGCCTACTCCCCAAAGCTCAGCTGTCTGGGCCTTTTTCAGCACATCTGCAGCAGATCGCACTGTTGCTATCTGCAAACTGTGTCTCAGGCACTTCAAACGTGGCAAAAACAACAACCATTTGGGTACCACATGCTTAACAAGGCATTTAACATCCAACAACTCAACCCATTGGCAAGAGCACCTAAAAGCCACACAAAGGGGCACAAATCTGTCCCTCCTCCTTACCCAACTCAGTCTGCTCTGCGATCCCTTTCAGCAGCCTCCACTGACAGGAATGATGGTATAGCACAGGGTGTCCCAGGTGCTAGCAGCACATCTGCCAGCAGCACACCACCAGCTGTAGACTGTAGCTGGCAAATTTCTCTGCCCCATCTGCTGCAGCGGAAAAAAAATACAGTCCCTGCCACCCACATGCCCAGCGTCTGAATGCAAGCTTGTCAAAGCTGTTGGCTCTCCAACTTCTGCCTTTCAGCCTGGTGAATCCTGCCCCCTTCCGTGAATTTGCACAATGTGCTGTACCACAATGGCAGGTTCCCAGTCGCTACTACTTTTCACATAAATATACAGATATTATGAGAACTGCCCTACCCACCAATAATATCTCCACCGCGCCTGCTAGAAACAAATAATAAAGACCATGAAACCATATAAGTGGATAATTAGAAATGAAATTTTGTGGTGAACTGACTCCCCACAATTAGTGCAAAGCTGCCCCTTTAAAATAAATCTGTCTAAAAAATATTTGATCTAGTGTGCCTATACTACCACAAATCTCCTCCAGGCACCCAAAGAAAAGCTAAAGATCAATTAAAATGTTAATGTGTTTAAAACCAGTTATGGTGTGACCTCCCAAAGGTGTCCTGATAGCTTAGTGTATACAAAGAAAAATGTGAGCAAAAATATGAGATGAAACAAAAAAAATTAATTTTTATATTAAAACGCACTCAATGCGTTTTAAGTGTAATTTCAACACAGTGATGGTGTGACCCTCTCAATATATGATACTCCCAATCAATAAACATATCAATGCATCTCCAGTGATAAAGGTGCAATACATTCATGCCAAGCATGCATTAACATAGATTCAATGCAATGACATCACTTTCAGAAAATCAGTCCAAAAAACGACATGACATCACACGTGATAAATAATGTCCTAGAAAAGTGATCAATCTTGATGCAACAAGGTGATAATGTGAATCTTCCCCCTCTCCCTTGGTGCACGGTGCTTCCACTCCCTCAAGAATAACACTCACCGACTATTATTGCCAGCACTCTCATGCATGGCAAAAATCACTTATTTACCACACCCGGGTAATAGGATCAATCGTAGTTTCCACGGTGATTGTTTAGGCAAGGGGTCCACATGAAAGAAATAAATGAGTGCTCCAATAGTGTAAACCAGTTTCACTCTTTTAATAAAACCACTACAATCTTCTAACATCACACTTACATTTAAAACGATAAAACCAGTCAAAGTAAGGTGCAGATCACATCAAACTGTAAATGGTGGAACCAAATGCAACAAATGGTCACGGCGGACCCGAGGTGTGTCGGCGCAAAGCTTTCAATCTCACCACCTCCCTGGATGCTCCTCCGTGCTTCCGTATAATAACAACTCCTCTCCTTCAGTATGGATGGCAACGCTGTGTGTCACGTCTCACGGCCACGCCCCCGACATGTTTCGTCACCAATTGACTTACTCATGGGATAGGCCGTGCTCCCTGTCACTCATCCCTTATATGCATATCCCTCCTACGTCTATTACGCCGCGCTTCGCGCATGCGCACATCTCGGGTCCCCGCTATATGAATCAGACTAAGAACTTCATAGCGGTGCAAGACAGGGATCGAATAATTGGATGACATGGACTGACATTACCAACGAAAAATACATTCTCTAAGGAACATTACACACATGGTTAAGGTTAAATCACATTATGTAAACATTGATAGGGAAGCGTACTGACAATATCTGTCTGTGCCGCTCTCATATCCTTTACTAGGTCACCTATGACTTACATAAAGAACATACACACATGTGAATACATATAGCTAAATATCCACACAGTGAATACTATCCTAATAAGTCACATATGAAACATAAATGATATGCTGTATATATGTGCCTTCCTATTTCATATGCATACATCCATTATGAGTGTCAGTCACCCACATGCATGGATATGTACCAGATGATGGATTGCTCCACAGGAATAATAAAATATTGAATTATTAAAATATTAAAATCAATCTTCATAAAAAATGAATCAAACCACATGTGTGATTGCTAACTAATATGCATGTTGAATAAATATAAACTTTGATAAAAGATCCAGGACCCACTACATCTATTACAGTGTATACTGGGTGATACAAGAAGAATCACTAATTCAATAAAAAGTTACATGTTAAAACTCAGGGGAATCTACCCATAGATTCAGCTCCACCTCAGCTTTATAATTCGGGCTAGATGACTCATTACTTATACATACTATTCTATAACTGTATCTCCTATCTCAGCTAATATATCCTTCCCCTAAGCGTTTGCATCATACGGATATACATCAGCCAGTATTGAGAATAATATCCCTTCAAGGGACTCCGTACACAATTCCACTAAAAATCATTAATAAAACAGTTTACGTCTAGCTCGATATTCAATCCCCTCGGGGCCAGGCTCTTCAATAAAAATATCCACCTAGTTTCCCTTTGGGACAGATTCCTGACTCTATTGGGCCCCCTCCATGATGGATGAACCACATCTATCCCACAAAACTGTAATAGGGAGGGGTCCTGTTGGTGTTTTTCTTTAAAATGCAGAGAAACGCTATGGTATTTGTAACCGTTCTTAATGTTCGTTAGGTGTTCTGAGATTCTAATCCTTAAAAGCCTCTTGGTCCTCCCCACATATAATAGGCCACAAGGGCACCACATCAGATATACTACATGTGAGGAGTTGCAAGTGCTGAACTCCTTAATATCGAAGGATTCCCCATCCCTATTAGCCACACTTTTTATCCCTCTGTGTTTTACTTTGACCGTCCTGCAGCAAATGCACCTCCTGCAGCAGTAAAAACCCCTGAAGTCCAGTCTCAGGTCATTCTGCCCTGGTGGGTTCAAAATTTTCTTGACCACCAGGTCCCCAAAGTTTGGGGCCCTCCTATATATAAACTTAGGGTGGCTGGGTAGTACTTCTCCCAGGTGTCTATCTCTGCATAAGATATGCCAATGCCTTTTGAAAATGTCTTCAATATCCTTGTATTGGCAATGAAAACTAGATGTAAATCCGAACTGGTGTTGGTTATTTTTCCCTACAGTGTCCTTTTTGATCAGGCACTGCTCCCTAGGCATCTCTGCCACTTCCTGAATGACCCCATCCAAGATTTCTTCTTCATAGCCCTTTAGTCGGTGAGTGTTATTCTTGAGGGAGTGGAAGCACTGTGAACCAAGGGAGAGGTGGAAGATTCACATTATCACCTTGTTGCATCAAGATTGATCACTTTTCTAGGACATTATTTATCACGTGTGATGTCATGTCGTTTTTTGGACTGATTTTCTGAAAGTGATGTCATTGCATTGAATCTATGTTAATGCATGCTTGGCATGAATGTATTGCACCTTTATCACTGGAGATGCATTGATATGTTTATTGATTGGGAGTATCATATATTGAGAGGGTCACACCATCACTGTGTTGAAATTACACTTAAAACGCATTGAGTGCGTTTTAATATAAAAATTAATTTTTTTTTGTTTCATCTCATATTTTTGCTCACATTTTTCTTTGTATACGCTAAGCTATCAGGACACCTTTGGGGGGTCACACCATCACTGGTTTTAAACACATTAACATTTTAATTGATCTTTAGCGCCTCTTATTTTTTCTTTGGGTGCCTGGAGGAGATTTGTGGTAGTATAGGCACACTAGATCAAATATTTTTTAGACAGATTTATTTTAAAGGGGCAGCTTTGCACTAATTGTGGGGAGTCAGTTCACCACAAAATTTCATTTCTAATTATCCACTTATATGGTTTCATGGTCTTTATTATTTGTTTCTAGCAGGCGCGGTGGAGGGAAACTAGGTGGATATTTTTATTGAAGAGCCTGGCCCCGAGGGGATTGAATATCGAGCTAGACGTAAACTGTTTTATTAATGATTTTTAGTGGAATTGTGTACGGAGTCCCTTGAAGGGATATTATTCTCAATACTGGCTGATGTATATCCGTATGATGCAAACGCTTAGGGGAAGGATATATTAGCTGAGATAGGAGATACAGTTATAGAATAGTATGTATAAGTAATGAGTCATCTAGCCCGAATTATAAAGCTGAGGTGGAGCTGAATCTATGGGTAGATTCCCCTGAGTTTTAACATGTAACTTTTTATTGAATCAGTGATTCTTCTTGTATCACCCAGTATACACTGTAATAGATGTAGTGGGTCCTGGATCTTTTATCAAAGTTTATATTTATTCAACATGCATATTAGTTAGCAATCACACATGTGGTTTGATTCATTTTTTATGAAGATTGATTTTAATATTTTAATAATTCAATATTTTATTATTCCTGTGGAGCAATCCATCATCTGGTACATATCCATGCATGCGGGTGACTGACACTCATAATGGATGTATGCATATGAAATAGGAAGGCACATATATACAGCATATCATTTATGTTTCATATGTGACTTATTAGGATAGTATTCACTGTGTGGATATTTAGCTATATGTATTCACATGTGTGTATGTTCTTTATGTGAGTCATAGGTGACCTAGTAAAGGATATGAGAGCGGCACAGACAGATATTGTCAGTACGCTTCCCTATCAATGTTTACATAATGTGATTTAACCATGTGTGTAATGTTCCTTAGAGAAGTTATTTTTCGTTGGTAATGTCAGTCCATGTCATCGAATTATTCGATCCCTGTCTTGCACCGCTATGAAGTTCTTAGTCTGATTCATATAGCGGGGACCCGAGATGTGCGCACGCGCGAAGTGCGGCGTAATAGACGTAGGAGGGATATGCATATAAGGGATGAGTGACAGGGAGCACGGCCTATCCCATGAGTAAGTCAATTGGTGACGAAACATGTCGGGGGCGTGGCTGTGAGACGTGACACACAGCGTTGCCATCCATACTGAAGGAGAGGAGTTGTTATTACACGGAAGCACGGAGGAGCATCCAGGGAGGTGGTGAGATTGAAAGCTTTGCGCCGACACATCTCGGGTCCGCCGTGACCATTTGTTGCATTTGGTTCCACCATTTACAGTTTGATGTGATCTGCACCTTACTTTGACTGGTTTTATCGTTTTAAATGTAAGTGTGATGTTAGAAGATTGCAGTGGTTTTATTAAAAGAGTGAAACTGGTTTACACTATTGGAGCACTCATTTATTTCTTTCATGTGGACCCCTTGCCTAAACAATCACCGTGGAAACTACGATTGATCCTATTACCCGGGTGTGGTAAATAAGTGATTTTTGCCGTGCATGAGAGTGCTGGCAATAATAGTCGGTGAGTGTTATTCTTGAGGGAGTGGAAGCACCGTGCACCAAGGGAGAGGTGGAAGATTCACATTATCACCTTGTTGCATCAAGATTGATCACTTTTCTAGGACATTATTTATCACGTGTGATGTCATGTCGTTTTTTGGACTGATTTTCTGAAAGTGATGTCATTGCATTGAATCTATGTTAATGCATGCTTGGCATGAATGTATTGCACCTTTATCACTGGAGATGCATTGATATGTTTATTGATTGGGAGTATCATATATTGAGAGGGTCACACCATCACTGTGTTGAAATTACACTTAAAACGCATTGAGTGCGTTTTAATATAAAAATTAATTTTTTTGTTTCATCTCATATTTTTGCTCACATTTTTCTTTGTATACACTAAGCTATCAGGACACCTTTGGGGGGTCACACCATCACAGGTTTTAAACACATTAACATTTTAATTGATCTTTAGCGCCTCTTATTTTTTCTTTGGGTGCCTGGAGGAGATTTGTGGTAGTATAGGCACACTAGATGAAGTACTTTTTCACATAAGGCTGTTCCATGTCTTTACTATCACGTGGAAGGGAATGTTCTGGCATCATTGGTCAAGGCAGTCAGCCATAAAGCCCAACTTACTGCTGACACGTGATCCAGCAAGCATGGGCAGGAACGATATATTTCGTTCACAGCACACTGAATAACGCTGCTTGCAACTCGAAAGGATGCAGGACAGGGCTCAGTGCTGCAGCTTGTTGTGCCCCCATGTCTCCATACAGCTGGTGGTAATGGTGCCAGACCTGTGAGCTCTACCCCCTTCTCCTCCTCCGCCGCCTCCATGCCCTCCTCTGCAGAATTGTCCTATGAACATCAGGTACCCCCTAAGCGTTCAAAGGGCTATTCCCAGAGTCAGGCTAAAAGGTGCCAAGCAGTGCTTCAGCTGGAGTGTTTAGGGGACAGGAACCACACTGGAGCAGAGATTCTTGCAGCTCTACAGGGACAGGCCCAGAGGTGGTTCACACCACGCCAGCTGGAGCCAGGAATGGTGGTGTCCTTTACTGGCTCAAACCTCCTGTTCGCCCTTAGACAGGGAAAGTTGACACTTGTGACATGCCTGGCACATGTCCTCAATTTGGTGGTGCAGCGTTTTCCTAAGTACATACTCAGGGTTACAAGATGTACTAAAGCAGGCCAGAAGAGTCTGTAGCCATTTGAGGCGGTCATACAGCCAGTGCTCGGTTGGCTGAAATTCAGCGGGAATTCCACCTGCCCGTAAACCACCTGATTTGTGACATGCCCACCAGGGAATGCTACAGCAGCTATACATGCAGGAGAGGGCCGTCAACAAGTATCTTTGCCAGTACGGCACGACGACATGCTCAGGCCACCTCGGCTTTTTTTCACCACGCCAATGGCTGATCATTAAGGATGCATGCACTGTATTGTCACCATTTGAGGCCACATGGATGGTGAGCAGTGGCAGTGCATGCATCAGTGACACAATCCCTGTTTTGTTCCAGCTGGAGCAGACTCTGCGTGGCATTATGGACAGGGCACTGGAGGCAGAGCAGCAGGAGGAAGAGGAGGACTTCCTTTCCTCCCATGGCCCACTTTATCCAGACACTATCATTCCTATGTCACAGAACACACAGGAGAAGAGAGGGGAGGAGGATGAGGAGGAGGATTCTAGCACTTTCATAGGCTTCGAAGAAGAGGAAGACGTGTGTCAAACTGTAAGCGATGGCTTTCCAACCCCAGGACCCTTTGGAGTAGTACGTGGCAGGGAGGAGTAAGTTCCAGATGCTGTCAACCTGAGTGACCCAGAGGAGTCTGCTTCTTGAGCCTCGGCAAATTTGAGGCGCATGGACAACCTCATGCTTAAAAACCTGCAAAAGGACCCAAGAATATCTTGTATAAAGGGGAAGGATGATTACTGGTTGGCAACCCTCCTTGACCACCGGTATAAGGGGAAGGTCTCAGAACACATCACGTCCCCGCAGAGAGTGCAGAAGATAAAATCTCTTGAGGAAACATTAAAGAGGATTTTATTGAAGGGTTTTCCTGACTCCAGTAGGTTACAGTGTCGTGGAAAATGTAGTTTTGAGTCTTCTGTTGGTCAAGACAGGAGCATTGGAGAAGGCGTCCGCCTAAGTGAGGCATTTCTGAATTTTTTTAGTCCTCGCCGCCCAGGTCTGTCAGCTTCCACAACCCATCGGCAGCATCTGCATCACATGGTGGATGATTACCTTGGGGCCAAAACAGAGATGGAGAGCTTTCCAGCTGACAATCCACTGACTTACTGGGTCATGAGAATAGACTACTGGCCAGAACTTGCCCAGTATGCTATTGAGTTGTTGGGCTGCCCTGCATCCAGCGTGCTTTCAGAACGAGCATTCAGTGCTGCAGAAGGTTTCCTTACTGATCATAGAACAGACTCTGTGGACCGTTTGACTTTTATTAAAAAGAACCAGTCCTGTATTACCAGCTATGAAGCCCCTGATGTCACTGATTAAGTCTTTTTGGGATGTGGAATCTCTGCAGGACTTCGAGGCTGCCTAGCTTTGAGGGTGTTTAATCATTTCATCTGGAAGAATGTTTTTGGTATAGGTTTCATGGCAGGGCCGGACTGGGAATAAAAACCAGCCCTGGAAAAAATATCATACCAGCCCCATAGCATTATTATACCAGCCCAACATCATAACGTCATTATTTCCTTGTTCATGAAAGGGAAAGCCATGCATTTTAAAGCACATTTGAAGAGTGTATTATATATACATAGAAGGCAGATATGAAAGCACATAGGGCTTTATATATATATATATATATATATATATATATATATATATATATATATATATATATATATATGTATATATATACATATAAAAAAGCAAATTCCAGTTAAAAGTGGTAAAATTGGTCTATCATCAAGGGGCACCCCAGGAACGTGGGGGGGACTCTGGTTTCCAGAGACCACCTTCCGCAGAAAGAATGGGGGGGTTACCGATATAAGGGGGAAACCTTTATATCAGTGCCCCCTTATATTATTGTATTCATTCCCCCCCTTACATCAGTGACCCCCCTCAGACTTACCTGGCGGCGCTGTCACTGACCTCCTCTCAGGTGCACTGTGCAGGGCTCAGTTAGATGGCTCCAGGTTGGTGGCTCTGGTTTTATCCTATAGTCTCCTGTCCACAGTCCACACACATCTGAATTCTCCCATGACCCCCATCCTGGCGGCACTCCCACTCTTAACTCCTCTCCAGACTCCCCCCTCAGAGACTGCAGACATGATATAAGACAAGAGATGGTCAGAGGTTGCGGACATGATACAAGAGATGTTTACACACTGAGGACAGAATACAAGAGATGGCTAGAGACTGAGGACATGATACAAGAGATGGCTAGAGACTGAGGACTGGATACAAGAGATAGCTAGAGACTGAGGACATGATACAAGAGATTGCTAGAGACTGAGGACAGGATACAAGAGATGGGTATAGACTGAGGAAAGGATACAAGAGATGGCTAAAGACTGAGGACATGATACAAGCGATGGCTAGAGACTGAGGACAGGATACTAGCCGTGCCCATCAATGCAGTCTCGCCGTGCCCATCAATGCAGCTTCGCCATGCTCATCAATGCAGCCTTGCTGTGCCCATCAATGCAGCCTCGCTGTGCCCACCAATGCAGCCTCACTGTGCCCATCATTGCAGCCTCACTGTGCCCATCATTGCAGCCTCATGGTGCCCATCAAATGCAGCTTTACCATGCCCATCAATGCAGTCTCGCCGTGCCCATCAATGCAGCCTCGCCATGCTCATAAATGCAGCTTCGCCATGCCCGTCAATGCAGCCTCGCTGTGCCCATTATTGCAGCCTCACTGTGCCCATGATTGCAGCCTCATGGTGCCCATCAAATGCAGCTTTACCATGCCCATGAATGCAGTCTCACTGTGCCCACCAATGCAGCCTCTCTGTGCCCACCAATGCAGCCTCCCTGTACCAATCAATGCAGCCTCCCTGTGCCCATCAATGCAGCCTCCCTGTGCCCATCGTTGCAGCCTCACTGTTCCGATCATTGCAGCCTCACTGTGCCCATCATTGTAGCTTCATGGTGCCCATCAATGCAGCCTCTCTGTGCCCATCATTGCAGCCTCTCTGTGCCCATCATTGCAGCCTCACTGTGCCCATCATTGCAGCCTCACTGTGCCCATCATTGCAGCCTCACTGTGCCCACCAATGCAGCCTCGCTGTGCCCACCAATGCAGCCTTGCTGTGCCCACCAATGTAGTTTCTCTGTGCCCAATAATGCAGCCTCACTGTGCCTACCAATTGCAGCCTCTCTGTGCCCACCAATTGCAGCCTATGTGTGCCCATCACTGCAGCCTCTGTGTGCCCACCAATTGCAGCCTCTCTGTGCCCACCAATTGCAGCCTCTGTGCCCACCAATTGCAGCCGCTCTGTGCCCACCAATTGCAGCCTCTGTGTGCCCACCAATTGCAGCCTCTGTGTGCCCACCAATTGCAGCATCTGTGTGCCCATCAATAGAGCTTAGCCATGCCCATCAATGCCGCCTCACCGTGCCCACCAATGCAGCCTCCCTGTGCCCACCAATGCAGCCTCCCTGTGCCCATGAATGAAGCCTTGCCGTAACCATCAATGCAGCCTCACCGTGTCCACCAATGTAGCCTCACCATGCCCATCATTGCAGCCTCACTGTGCCCATGAATGCAGTCTCACTGTGTCCACCAATGCAGCCTTCCTGTGCCCAATAATGCAGCTTCTCTGTGCCCATGAATGAAGCCTCTGTATGCCCACCAATTGCAGCCTCTGTATGCCCACCACTGCAGCCTTTGTGCCTACCAATTGCAGCCTCTGTGTGCCCACCAATTGCAGCCTGTCTGCCCACCAATTGCAGCCTCTGTGCCCACTAATTGCAGCCTCTGTGTGCCCACCAATTGCAGCCTCTCTGCCCACCAATTGCAGCCTCTCTGCCCACCAATTGCAGCCTCTCTGCCCACCAATTGCAGCCTCTGTGCCCACTAATTGCAGCCTCTGTGTCCACCAATTGCAGCCTCTGTGCCCACTAATATCAGCCTCACCATTTTCTGGATAACACAGTGCTCTCCTCCCTCTGTCCTCCGGCACTCGTATGTCACGGAGCTGGGTCTGTGTGCAAGGTCCCGCCCCCCTAGACCGGCTCGTGTGATAGGCGGAACACTGATTCAATCTACTATCACACGAGCCGGTCTAGGGGGGCGGGACCTTGCACACAGACCCAGCTCCCTTACATATGAGCGCCGGAGGACAGAGGGAGGGGAGCGCTGCAGTCGCCACTCAAAGCAGCCCCAGGGCAGGCGGCCTACCGGGAAATTTCACGGTATCCCGGTAGGCCAGTCCGGCCCTGTTTCATGGGTACAATTAACACCCAAAGACCATTTTTTCAGCACCTGTTTGACAGGTGCATATCATTGCAATTTTTTACAGCGAGTTCAATTCTTGCTTTCATTAAGAGTACCTCTATAGAGTTACGGTGGGAAGGCGTCCCCGACACCCAAAGAGTAATTTTTACGCACCCGTTACTTCTATCCAAAGTTAAAGTGACACCAGAATGTATCCAAAAAATCTCTAATCTTGTTCCCAGTGCACTACATTGTGGCCTCATCATACACACTGGCTCCCCAGCTGTTGCTGAGCAAAATAAAGGCAGCTTGTAGGGAAAATGACATTTTTTTTGGCTTTAGAAATGCAATTATTGCTGCAGCAGATTCTAGACATGATACAGATCTGCCACTTTACAGGTGCCCCCAGGCACTATACTGGAAGGAATTTTTCATTTTTATGCTTTCACTTTAAAAATAAAAAAATCACTGCTCATTTAAAAATGATGTTTTTCACAAACTTTCTTTTTATTGATACATGTCCCCCCAGGGCAGGACCCAGAACCCTATAACCATTGTATGCTCAATTACTTGCAGATAAGCCTTCAAAATGGGCACTTTTGATTTTTGATGTTCGGGTCCCATTGACTTAAATGGGGTTCGTTATTCGGGTCCGAACTTTTGCGGTGTTCAAAAGTTCTGGTATGAACCGAACAGGGGTCCGTTCGGCCCATCCCTATTTATCGCCAAGTAAGTGGGTCTGGGACATTCACATGTACCTATTGGGCATCAGTAGATCCAAATGTGCCAGGGCTGGTTACGATAGCGTTACAACTGTTTAACCTCTGATTATGAATTATTGTTTGGGTTTGTGTCTTCTAAAGTCTATGAGCCGTGCTTGTAATTGTGCTGAGACAGTACAGCTCAGTGACCAACCACATATCATTTTGTAGAAAAGAACAATTGTTCCCTCTTTCTCTCTCTTCTAAAGTAGGGAGGTGTGATTATCTTCACTACTGCAGAAACACCCCCCCCCCTCTGTACTTTGTTCCCCTGTTCCATCAGATTAGGTGACCCCTCAGATTTCGTAACGCAACGTCACAGCCATCTTGGTACACCCCGCACTCGCCCACACTAAGCCTACAGTCTGAAGTCTCCAAGTGTACATCTTTTTACACCCACCGAAATCTTGCATTTCACACATATTTTTACCACTAAACTATGCTTATATCGTGAAATACACTATTTAAAAGTCTGTGACACTGTTTTGATGTTGAATTTTAAAAGCAGCAGCAAGCCTGCTGATCTCACACGTTTGCTAATCTGACAGAAGACCGCTGCTTTTAAAATTCAACATCAAAACAGTGTCACAGACTTCTAAATACTGTATTTCACAATATAAGCTCAGTTTAGTGGTAAAAATAAGTGTGAAATGCAAGATGGGTGTAAAAAGATGTCCACTTGGAGATTTCAGACTGTAGGCTTAGTGTGGCCGAGTGTGGGGTGTACCAAGATGGCCCTGATGGAACGTCACTTCTGTTACAAAATCTGACGGGTCGGCCTAATCTGACGGAACACCCCTCCCTACTGCTCAGGCCCAGCCTAGTGTAGGAGGATGTGACCCCTCCCAACTGCATTCCTCTCCGATGTCAGAGACTTTCAGTTTCATTTCTCTACTGTCAGCGATGGCGTCTGCAGGTCTGCGAGCTGAGCTGGAATGTTCTGTCTGTCTGAACATTTATACAGATCCTGTAATGCTGAGATGTGGACATAACTTCTGCCGGGTCTGTATTGATCGTGTGTTGGATACACAGGAGGGGTCTGGAGGATATTCCTGTCCTGAATGTAGAGAGAAGTCTCAGGATCGGCCTGCACTGCACAGGAACATAACACTACGTAACATAGTGGAGAATTACCTGTCTGCTCAGCCAGATCAGGAGGAGTCCGGGGTCTTCTGTACTCACTGTGTGGACTATCCTGTACCTGCTGTTAGATCCTGTCTGCACTGTGAGGTTTCTCTGTGTGATAAACACCTGAGAGCCCACAAAAAGTCCCCAGAACACATCTTATGTGACCCCACCTTGTCCATGGAGAGCAGGAAATGCTCCGTCCATAAGAAGATCCTGGAGTATTACTGCACTGAGGATGAGACCTGTATCTGTGTGTCCTGCAGTTTGGCTGGAGAACATCGAGGACATCAGGTGGAGATGCTGGATGAGGCTTCTGAGAAGAAGAGGGAGAAACTGAGGAAAGTTCTGCAGGAACTTCTGACAAAGAGAAAGGAGACGGAGGAAAGAGTCCAGAGTCTGCAGGAACACAGGAGGAAAGTAGAAGAAAAAGCAGCTGGTGACACCGAGAGAGTCACTGTCCTGTTTACAGATCTCAGGAGACGTCTGGAAGACCTGGAGAAGAGAGTCCTGAGGGAAATCTCCGAGCAGGCTGAGAGGGTCTCCATCTCCATCCGGGATCTGGAAATAAAGAAGGAGGAGCTGTCCAGGAAGATGCGTCACATTGAGGAGCTGTGTAACATGACGGATCCACTGACTGTCTTACAGGAATCAGACACAGGTGACTTGTGTGATACTGAGGATGGAGATAATGAGGACAGAGAGAGACATGAGAAGCTCCTCCATGATGGAGGGGGTCTGGATGTGGCTGGAGTCTTACACACAGGTTTATCTGATATAATAACAGAGGTAAATGTATACTTCTATATACAGGAAGCTGCAGACATATTACTGGATGTAAACACAGCTCATAATTATCTCCATATATCTGATGACAGGAAAACTGTATCCAGGTCAGATATAAACCAAAATCGCCCCAAAACACCAGAGAGATTTCTGGGTTGTGCTCAGGTGTTGAGCAGTCGGAGTTTCTCCTTAGGGAGACATTACTGGGAAGTGGATGTCGGAGTATCAGAGAGATGGACAGTTGGGATGTGTTACCCTAGTATAGACAGGAGAGGAGAGCCATCACTGATTGGATGTAATAACATGTCCTGGGGTTTGTATAGTCATGATAATCAGTATTCAGTGATACATGAGAGTAAGAAGATTCATTTACCCACCAATATCTCCAGTAACAGAGTCAGGATATATCTGGATTATGAGGCCGGGCGGATCTCCTTTTATGATCTGTGTGACCCGATCCGACACCTCCACACCTTCACCACCACCTTCACTGAGCCTCTCCATGCTGGGTTATATGTATATAAAGGTTGTATAAAGATATGTGGGGGGAACTGGGGGACTTGAGAACTCTGCCCAGAAACCAGTGATTTCACAGGGAGAAGGGATGCAATAGGTGGAATGTTCAGGCAAGATATTTTATTGTGTTAATAAATACGAATTAATAATAGATCTACAAATAGAAAGAGATGAAAATCGATGTAAAAATCTCAGAGGAAACATATGAAGAAATGATGCTGAGATTTATTACTAGTGAAAGAAAAAATGGGATCCACTAATATAATAATATTACTATAATAATGTATGATTAATAGAACTGGAATGTATCCCCAATATAATGTGTCCCCATAGAATGGATGACCAATAGTTTTCTATTGGATCACTTTTAAAATGGATCCTAATATAATGTGTCCCCATAGAATGGATTGCCAAAAGAATTCTGTGGGATCTCTTTTTATAATGGATCCTAATATAATGGATCACCAATAGAATTCTATTGGATCACTTTTATAATGGATCCTAATATAATGTGTCCCGATAGAATGGATCACCGATATAATTCTATTGGATCACTTTTATAATTACATAGTTAGTCAGGTTGAAAAAAGACACTAGTCCATCTAGTTTAACCAAAAAAAATACAATCTCATATACACAATCCTTCACCCACGGTTGATCCAGAGGAAGGCAAAGAACTCCAGCAAAGCATGCTCCAATTTGTTTTAGCAGGGGAAAAAATCCTTCCTGATCCCCCGAGAGGCAATTGGATTTACCCTGGATCAACCCAGGACCTTAAATTGAATAACTCTACACCAAGTTCACTATATGGACCCCTTTTGTATTTTTACATGTTGATCATATCCCCCCTTAATCTCTTCTTCTCAGGAGAGAAAAAATTCAGTTAATCTAAACTTTCCTCATAGCTGAGCTCCTCCATGCCTCTTTTCAGTTTGGTTGCCCTTCTCTGCACTTTCTCCAGTTCCCCGATATCCTTTTTGAGAACTGGTGCCCAAAACCGAACTGCATATTCCAGATGAGGTCTTACTAAATTTGTACAGGGGCAAAATAATATCTCTCTCTCTGGAGTCCATACCTCTCTTATATGAGAAAGGTATGTGCTCGCTTTGGAAACCGCAGCTTGGCATTGCATGCTATTATTGAGCTTATGGTCTACCAAAACCCCCAGATCTTTCTTCACTATGGATCCCCCCAGTTGTGCTCCCCCTAGTATGTGTGATGCATGGATATTCTTAGCCCCCAAGTGCATAACTTTACATTCTTCAACATTAAAACCTCATCTGCCACTTAGTTGCCCAATTAGACAGTGCATTGAGGGCGGCTTGTAAGTTGGAGACATCCTGTAAAGACGTTATTCCACTGCATAGCTTAGTGTCATCTGCAAAGACTGAAATGTAAAAGGGTCCCAGCACTGAACCTTGGGGTACACCACTGATAACCTTAGACCATTCAGAGTAAGAATCATTAACCACTACTCTCTGAATCCTGTCTTTTAGCCAGTTTTCTATCCATTTACAGATTGATCTTTCCAAGCCTGTAGACTTTACCTTACACATGAGTAGGGATGAGCTTCGAGTTCGAGTCGAACTCATGTTCAACTCGAACATCGGCTGTTCGCCAGTTCGCTGAACAACGAACAATTTGGGGTGTTCGCGGCAAATTCGAAAGCCGCGGAACACCCTTTAAAAGTCTATGGGTGAAATCAAAACTGCTAATTTTAAAGGCTTATATGCAAGTTATTGTCATAAAAAGTGTTTGGGGACCTGGGTCCTGCCCCAGGGGACATGGATCAATGCAAAAAAAAGTTTTAAAAACGTCCGTTTTTCAGGAGCAGTGATTTTAATAATGCTTAAAGTCAAACGATAAAAGTGTAATATTCCTTTAAATTTTGTACCTGGGGGGTGTCTATAGTATGCCTGTAAAGGGGTGCATGTTTTCTGTGTTTAGAACAGTCTGACAGCAAAATGACATTTCAAAGGAAAAAAAGTCATTTAAAACTACTTGCGGCTATAATGAATTGCCGGTCCGACAATACACATAAAAGTTCATTGATAAAAATGGCATGAGAATTCCCCACAGGGGAACCCCGAACCAAAATTAAAAAAAAAAACTGGCGTGGGGGTTCCCCTAAATTCCATACCAGGCCCTTCAGGTCTGGTATGGATATTAAGGGGAACCCCGCGCCAAAATTAGAAAAAAAAAATGACGTAGGGGTCCCCCTCAAAAGGGGAACCCCGCGCCAAAATAAAAAAAAAAATTGGCGTGGGGTCCCCCCAAAAATCCATACCAGACCCTTATCCGAGCACGCAACCAGGCAGGCCGCAGGAAAAGAGGGGGGACGAGAGAGCGCCCCCCCTCCTAAACCGTACCAGGCCACATGCCCTCAACATTGGGAAGGTGCTTTGGGGTAGCGGCCCCAAAGCACCTTGTCCCCATGTTGATGAGGACAAGGGTCTCATCCCCACAACCCTTGGCTGGTGGTTGTGGGGGTGTGCGGGCGGGGGGGCTTATCAAAATCTGGAAGCCCCCGTTAACAAGGGGACCCCCAGATCCTGCCCCCCCCCGTGTGAAATGGTAAAGGGGTACAAAAGTACCTCTACCATTTCACAAAAAAACTCAAAAATGTTAAAAATGACAAGAGACAGTTTTTGACAATTCCTTTATTTAAAGTCTTCTTTTTTCCATCTTCTTTCTTCTATCTTCCTTCGGTTTCTTCCTCCATCTTCTTCTTCCTCCAATTCTCTGCTTCTTTCTGCGGTGTTCTCACCCGGCATCTTCCTCCGCGGCGTCTCCTTCTCTTCATCTTCTTCTCTTCATCTTCTTCTCTTCATCTTCTTTTCGGGCCGCTCTGCATCCATGATTGGATGGGAGGCTCGCGCTGTGTGACGCTGATGAAGATGATAAGAAGATGAAGAGAAGAAGATGAAGAGAAAAAGATAAGGAGAGAAGCGTCACACAGCGGGAGCCTCCCATCCAATCATGGATGCAGAGCGGCCCGAAAAGAAGATGAAGAGAAGAAGATGAAGAGAAGAAGATGAAGAGAAGGAGACGCCGTGGAGGAAGATGCCGGACGAGAACACCGGAGAAAGAAGCAGAGGATCAGAGGAAGATGAAGATGGAGGAAGAAACCGAAGGAAAATAGAAGAAAGAAGAAAGAAGATAGATGGAAAAAAGAAGACTTTAAATAAAGGAATTGTCAAAAACTGTCTCTTGTCATTTTGAACATTTTTGACAGTTTTTTTGTGAAATGGAAGGGGTACTTTTACTTACCTTACCATTTCACACAGGGGGGGGCCGGGATCTGGGAGTCCCCTTGTTAAAGGGGGCTTCCAGATTCCGATAAGCCCCCCGCCCGCAGACCCCCACAACCACCGGCCAAGGGTTGTGGGGATGAGGCCCTTGTCCTCATCAACATGGGGACAAGGTGCTTTGGGGCCGCTACCCCAAAGCACCCTCCCAATGTTGAGGGCATGTGGCCTGGTACGGTTCAGGAGGGGGCCGCTCTCTCGTCCCCCCTCTTTTCCTGCGGCCTGCCAGGTTGCGTGCTCAGATAAGGGTCTGGTATGGATTTTTGGGGGGACCCCACGCCATTTTTTTTTTAATTTTGGCGCGGGGTTCCCCTTAAAATCCATACCAGACCTGAAGGGTCTGGTATGAATTTTGAGGGGGAACCCTACGTCGTTTTTTTTTTAAATTTTGGCGCGGGGTTCCCCTTAATATCCATACCAGACCTGAAGGCCTGGTATGGAATTTAGGGGGACCCCCATGCCAGTTTTTTTTTAAATTTTGGTTCAGGGTTCCCCTGTGGGGAAATCCCATGCAGTTTTTATCAATGAACTTTTATGTGTATTGTCGGATCGACAATTCATTAATAGCCGCGAGTAGTTTTAAATGACTTTTTTTCCTTTGAAATGTCATTTTGCTGTCAGACTGTTCTAAACATGGGAAACATGAGCCCCTTTCCAGGCATACTATAGACACCCCCCAGGTACGAAATTTAAAGGAATATTATACTTTTATTGTTTGACTTTAAGCATTAATTAAATCACTGCTCCCGAAAAAAACAGCCGTTTTTAAAACTTTTTTTTGCATTGATCCATGTCCCCTGGGGCAGGACCCAGGTCCCCAAACACTTTTTAGGACAATGCCATGCAAATTAGCCTTTAAAATGAGCACTTTTGATTTTGAATGTTCGAGTCCCATAGACTTCAATGGGGTTCTAACGTTCGTGCAAAGTTTTGGTCTGTTCGCAAGTTCTGGTGCGAACCGAACCGGGGGGTGTTCGGCTCATCCCTACACATGAGCCGTGTGTGGGGAACTCTGCCAAGCGCTTTTGCAAAATCCAGGTATACCACGTCCACAGCCACCCCTAGGACCAAGTATACAACGTCCACAGCCACCTTTCTGTCCAAGTATACCACGTCCACAGCCACCCCTCTGTCCAAGTATACAACGTCCACAGCCACCCCTCTGTCCAAGTATACCACATCCACAGCCACCTCTCTGTCCAAGTATACAACGTCCACAGCCACCTCTCTGTCCAAGGTTTTACTTACCTCCTCATAAAAAGAAATCAGATTTGTTTGACAACTTCTGTCTTTCATGAATCCATGCTGTCTGTTGCTTAAAATCATTTTTTCCAGCAAGAACTCGTCTATGTGGTCTTTTATTAAACTCTCCGGTATCTTCCTGACTATAGAAGGTAAACTAACAGGTCTATAGTTACTTGGTAAAGGCTTTTTAAATATGGGCACCACATTGGCCCTACGCCAATCCAATGGTACCATTTCAGTCATTAACGAGTCCCTAAAAATGAGAAACAATGGCCTTGAAATGATAGAGCTCAATTCTTTTAGGATCCGTGGGTGGATGTCCTCTGGTCCAGGTGCTTTATGCACCTTTATTGTCTGAGCCCGGTTTCACACATGTGCAGTGTTAATTGAAGCTCAGGTTTCACTGGGGAGAAAAAAATCTCCTGTTCAAAGGAATCACTGCATTTTAGCTCAGGATCAGTGAGCAGGGAGAGGGGGGTAGAGGGGGAGGTGTAGTGAGGAGAAGTAGAAAATCCATGTTCAGAACGCAATGCATCTGTGAAGCAGATGCGTTCCCATAGAAGATAAGGGGCTCGTAATTCGCACCGCAATGTCCAGAAAACGCACACGTTTTTTGTGCAATGCGCAGTGCGAATGCAACGCACATATGTGAACCAGATGCATTCATATGAATGTATTTTAAAATGTCCTGCGAATTAGATGCGGTGTAAGCCGCATCTAATGCGCATAGGTGTGAACCCGGGCTAAATATTTGTGAACCATATAACTTTTGAGCCATTGTGGATCATTTGGGGCTGTGTCACTACCACCCCCATTATGGACATGAGCTCCCCCATACTCCTTTGTATAGACAGAGCTGAAGAATGTATTTAATACATTTTCCTTTTCTTTGTCCCCAGTCACCCACTCTGGATTATTTTGTAAAGGGCCTACATGCTCAGATCTGACCTTTTTACTATTAATATATTTGAAGAATTTTTGGGGGTTTGTCCTACTATCTTTTGCAATCTGCCGCTCATTTTGAATTTTTGCGTCCTTGATTTCCTTTTTACATATTCTGTTATATTCTTTGTAACATTTTAACGATAATAGCGTTCCTTCATTTTTATATTTTTTAAAAGCTCTTTCTTTCTTTTTTTCTTTATAACCATTTTAACTTTGGCCGTGAGCCACGTAGGTTTTATTTTTAGCCTTTTAAACTTATTGCCCATAGAAATATACTTTGCAGTGAGTTTACATACAGTAACTTTGATGAATTCCCATTTCTGTTCTGTGTCCATTGATGCCGATATTCCCTCCCAGTCTGGATCCTAATATAATGTGTACCCATAGAATGGTAGCAATAAAATGAAGCAGCACTATATATGTACACTCATAGAAAACAAATGTAGCCAAGTCCCGGACCTCTCTAGGCCTAATGATGACCTCCAGAGTTAGGGACAGCTGACAACCTTCTGTGTAGAGTGGGTTACGAGGCATGGTGGGTGCAATGCAAGGTAGATTAATGGGCGCCAGACAATTCTTGAATGCAAAGGGATTTATTGTCTCTTAAACAGAACTGTGGGAGAGAGGGTTAGGGCCAGGACACCCTTTAGTAGATGCAATGTTAATTGGCAGACTCTGAGACCTCTAAAGGTAGACAGCCATGCAGGGAAAGGCACCCAGCTGGACACCACGTCTGCATGTGTAGACATGCTGTCTCCTATGACAACAATCTTGAACAGTTTCTAACACAGGTTGTAATGAACTCTTTCACTTCTTCTACAATCTCCTCTTTAGATCTTCACTCAACTGAGCTCCCAGTCTATCACTTAGACCCGCCGATCCACTGCCACTGGATCTCCTGAGCTCTTCCAATCTTCTCACTGAGTATCTTCCTCAAGTGCCACCCTCGTCTCCCTGCTGGGTCCCAAGCTTGGCACTCACAGATACTCCTCAAGCTTCACCCCACTGGCCTGCTCGGTCCCTGGCTTGGCACACAAGACTGCTCTGCAAGCGTCACCTCCACTGGCTGGGTCCCTGGCTTGACATCTGCTGAAGTTTCCCAATTCTTCACCGTCATCGGTTGGTGAGAATACTGCTCTGGTACTTGCTTCAGGTACTCACGGTGGTCCCTGGTAACAAGGTGGATGGTCCCTTAGTGGCGACAGCTTCCCCTCTACCTCTGACCACGGCAAGTTCTCCGGTCGGCAGAATCGGCACTTCTGGTTGGACTGCAAAACGCAGTCCCAACCCTGCTCTGCTCCCCTGCTGCTTTATAGGCCCTCAGACAGCCTAGCAGCCAGATGTCCCCGGGATAGGCCTCAGGCTCTGGCCTAGCAGCCCAGGCCATACAACACACGTCCACCCAGACAGCCGTCCAGGTGACACCGAACCCTGATCACCTGACCTCACCCAAATAAATAGGCTCTCCCAGCAGGCCAAGGGACCCAAGAAGATCCCTGCCCATTGGCTGAGATACCCCATCTATTCCTAATCTGTCCTTGCAATGCCCTTGTCTTATCTAATGCCACCAGATACCCGGCCATATAGTGACAGAAGAGAGAAGTGCAGCATTTCCAGAATTAGGGTGGAATCAATTGATCTCCTATCAATTGGCCAAGGCAACTATACCTGGCAGGTAAATTTACTAGCAACCTTGCCTGAACATCAGGGTGCTACACATATATTAAGGTGCAATTTCTATAGGACCAAAGAGGATATCATACAAACATATATCTAAAGTGCATATATTCAAAAGGTACATGAATTCAATCACAGTGCAAATGCAATTATAAATTTAATGAAGTTCAAAAAACAGTGATAGTCCAATCACTTTGGTGCAAAAATAAAGCTGTATAAATACACAAAAAATGCAAAAAAAATTCTCTTCAACTGTGCAAAATAGTGCAAAAGGGAAGGGAGGAAAAAAGTGTCCAAGTGCAGAGAAAAAATAAACATGATGAAAACTTGCAGACCACTTTCAAATCCACACCCAGTGTGCTCTAGCCTCTCACCTCCAATAGAGACCCCAACGGGTCTAATCATGCATCTAGATAATCTTTATTGGAAATCTGTACGGCGCCCACGTCATTGGATTTGATTGACAGTCAATGGCTGCGCTGCTATCAATCTATCCAATCAAAAGCTGAGAACCCCGGGCAGAGAGGTAGAGCGCATCTCCGGCGGGGGAACGAACTGGCTCAGGTGAGTAAAATGGGGGGACTGGGGGGCTGCTTAGTGACAGAAGTTTTTTCACCTTAATGCATAGGATGCATTAAGGTGAAAAAACACGAGGGTTTACAACCATTTTAATGTAAGTAAAGTTTTTTCTAATGTACTTGTGAAGTGTTGGTTATTGGGGATGAGCTCCGGGTTTGATCTGAATGCTGGACCTTCAGCCACTTCAGCTCGTGGTAGACATCATATATTGTGTGTGTGTGAAACCTCAGCGCATCATATAACCAGAAATGTCTGTGTAATCGATCAGAGAAATAGTAAAATTAATGCTATACTTTGACAATTTATGGCGAAAGGTAATTGTACTGTAGCGCTGGTAGATTTGCAATCTATCGCATGTTAGGTAAATTTAGTAAATTGTGTGTTAGGAAGGTTAAAAGTTCGCCTCTGTTCAAGCTTGGCTGACGTTGTGGGTGTTTCCGTGCTGACCGGTGGGTGTTGCTGTTACCACTGGTCAGGGTTGGAAAGGCAACATGTTGAAGCGTATGGATGCTCCTCTGTCCCGGAGGCACGCTCGGTGGAGGTGGTCCTCTGAGTTGCATTCTGGGCGAGGGTATTTATGGGACAGATGCCATATTTTGGGGTTCGTTTTTACAGCCACCTGCTGGCCCTCCTGGCCGACAGGTATGCGTTAAGGAGCTACCTCGTGGTCCTCCGTCTGGGAGGCCCACGATACAGCGGCGCAGGGGTGGGTCCAGAGGCTTGTCTGGAGCCTGCCACCGCAGCCGAGGAATGGTCCTGAGCTTTCGGTCCTGTGTGACGAAGCTGGACAACCGAGGAGATCCAAGGGGAGGACCACGCAGCGTGCTGGTCTATAGAGGGGCCTGGTGACTCGGTTGGAGGACGTATCCAAAAGTAACTATACACCATAGTGTTGCCGGCTCGGCTTAAAGGTTCAAGCACTGTGACTGACTTTCACTACAGCAAATCTATACATCCTGTGGCAGAGGATCGTACGGATTTTATTCCCAAACAAGTCTGTGGCAGAGACTTTGATTTGTGCTGCGTACTGGCTGCTAGACCGGTGAGAGAGGCCTATCCAGACGAGCAAGGAGTGTGTCCCACAAGGGGAGCACATTTCAAATAGTATTTGAATTATACCAAGACCTTTTGCCAAGAGAACCCTTTCAGAGAATATTTGAGTTTCTTCTGCGAGTTTCCTTTCTACCTCCTTCCTACTACTTCCTAAGTCGTTTGTTTAATAAAGCATTGAAAACGTACTCCAGTGTTGGTGCATGTGTCATCCAGAAGTAAACTCAACGAAACCCTAGACCCGGTACCGGTGAAACAGAGGGAAGCGGAGGGAAGGTAACAGACCCGCTTAAACCAGCAGCTCCACCGTGAGTTAGTGCTACAGTACATTAAATGGCCAAAAATAAACAGTGAATACAAGAAGCCATTGAGTGAATCCGCAAATAGATCAGTGTGGGTTGCCCAAACCTAATTAAGAGACAACCGTTCTAACTATGGGGGTGACCCCATATGGAAGAGACTATAAGAGAAAAGACATGGTGCAGACACTCCCTAGTGGAAAAACAGAGTCTCCCCCTATTTTTTGAAATAATTATGGGACTTTAAAGGCAGAAGAGAGTAACAAATGTTAACGTTAAAATTCTAAATTTTATTTGTGTTATATTTGTTTACAAAAAGTAGAAAAGCATATTAGGGCGGCACAGTGGTGTAGTGGTAACACTCTCGCCTAGCAGTAAGAAGGGTCACTGGTTTGAATCCCAACCACGACACTACCTGCCTGGAGTTTGCATGTTCTCCCTGTGCCTGCATGGGTTTCCTCCGGGTACTCCGGTTTCCAGTATATGTAAAGCGCTGTGTAAATTGACAGCGCTATATAAGTACCTGAAATAAATAAATTAGGTCTCAAAAAAGTGCAATGCACAATTAAAAAAGAGAGAAGATAGCTCTGGGACTTTGAAAGAGGTGAGAGAGATTAGGCACATGTACACAATAAATGCAATACAATTAAGTTATTGATCACAGAAGCTGTATAAACAAATGGGAACAGCAATAATTGTGCGTTACCCGGCATAGTGGCCTAGTTAACAGCATAAGTAAAAAACAAATACAAATTCACTGCAATTCATTTATACACCCATAAAAAGTAGCAAGATCCGTAATAAATTGCTAAAACCAATAGATACCTATACATCATCTAAAATGTAAAAATACACATGCATGTTTATCAAGAGAGTTGCATCCCTTTTTTTAGATATGTTCATGGACACATCCAGACCACAGACCAGATGCTTTCCTGCAGTCTGTGTCGTGCGTCCTGATCTTTTTCTGCTGCAGTCTCTGGTAGCCACGCCCCCTCAGCCCCCGTACGGCATTGCTCTTTGCCGCCATCCTGACACCCAGTGTTTTGGCGATCCAGACAGGTCAAGTGGTGAGTATGAGGTCTTTATGCCACTGACCTCCCTTGCCAACCATCCCTTCTGCCCCGATCCATTAGTCATCTACACATATTCACTATTTGAACATTTTTGTTATAGATACACCTAGTATGCATCTGCCCCTTAAGAGCGAGAAGAGACTCTCGAAACGCGTAGGGCACCATCGATGCCACCCGCACGCCCATTCTGCTGGGTATCCGTAGTTGGTTATATCATGTTTATACACTGCCTCAATTCATGCATGTGTATTTTTACATTTTAGATGATGTATATGTATCTATTGGTTTTAGCAATTTATTATGGATCTTGCTACTTTTTATGGGTGTATAAATGAATTGCAGTGAATTTTGTATTTGTTTTTTACTTATGCTGTTAACTAGGCCACTATGCCGGGTAATGCACAATTATTGCTGTTCCCATTTGTTTATACAGCTTCTGTGATCAATAAATTAATTTTATTGCATTTATTGTGTACGTGTGCCTAATCTCTCTCACCACATTCAAAGTCCCAGGGCTATCTTCCCTCTTTTTTTGCAATATTTAGGGATGGAGGTGTCAGAGAGGTTTCTCCAGACCATAACTCCCCTTTCAATGCATGAGTAAAAGGGATGAGGTACATATTCCCGCACCATTTTTATACATACATCTATTCAGTGTTTATCAAGACAGTTACATCAAGATTTCCGACATGTTTCGGAGTTCTCGACACCTTCCTCAGGGATTGTTTTTTTTGCAGGTAATGTAGGTACAGTCCACAAAATAAAAGGCAATGTGTGAAACCACCTCCGCCCTCCCTTTCCTGTTCGGGAGGACTGTTTCGTCCACCATCCACATCTGAAAGCTCGGGTTACCCCTTCCGGTCTTTGCTCGGCGACAGATAGGTCAGCATTGGCCCTGTGGAGGGATGGTTGGACCTCCGCATGCTGGTTGGCTGTCTCTCGGCTAAGCATGCCGTCACAGAGAGGTCACTATTTCTCCTATTGTTCCTACTGTACTCCCTTTTTCAATCATAGGTATATAGTCTGATGGGACTATAGGTCACTTAAGTACTTTTCCACGTTGTTTGGATATATATACTTACTATACTGATACCATGTTGATTTTTGACCTTCCCTTCAGTGATGCCATTTGATCCCAGTGTGTACTTAGTTGGAGACCCTCTCGATCTGTTCCCGGAGATCTCTTCACACTCCACCCTTCAATTTCTGCTTGGCCTTTCTATGCATGTTAGCCTGGCTGGCACTTTTCTGTTTCTTTCATGGTTTTAACTAATTTGACCAGCATTGGGTCATGGGCTTGAGGACATTGTAAGTACTGCATCCTAACTCCATCTAGTGCTATAGGAGTCACCAGAAAGTTTGTATAGTTTTATGAATGGTTTTAACATGACTTTTATTTTGTAGACTACCTACATTACCTGCAAAAAAAACATCCCTGAGGAAGGAGTCAAGAGAACTCCAAAACGCGTTGGTTATGTTAATGCAACTCTCTTGATAAACATTATGTTGATTTAACTCTCTTGATAAACATTGAATAGATGTTATGTATAAATATGGTGGGCGAGAATATGTACCCCATTCATTTTAATCGTGCATTGTACTTTTTTGAGAACTAATATATTTTTCTACTTTTTGTAAACAAATATGACACAATTAAAATTTTGAATTTTTCACCTTAACATTTGTTACGCTCTTATGCCTTTAATGTCCCAGTATTTTTTTTAAAAATAGGGGGAAACTCTGTTTTTCCATACATTTTTAGGGAAGCAGATAAGTGAACCTCGACTCTTTTGAGGCACTACATAGTGAAGCATTAACCCATAATGAATTTATTGAATAAAATAAAAAAATTGCACTCACAAAATGTGGGAGGGCAGATGGGCATGTACATAATGTGTGCCAGGAAACCGTCAGTCAAAGTGGACTCCCAGACTTGGCCACCAGCATGGGGAGATGGACTGGACCCCTTGTGGAAGGTGTATGATGCATGAAGAATTAAGCCGTAAGCCAAAGTTCTTTCCTTCCTTTGGTGAATGCACAATTGTGAACGTGTTTCGAGTCTGAAGAAAAGGCAAGATAGCCTCAAAACATGTTCCCAAAGGTGATGTTGGGCGGAGGAGAACTTTGGCTTACGGCTTGATTCCTGAGGCATTGTACACCTTCCACAAGCAGCACCGACACTTGTGATCATCACAGCGCTGCATTCCAGGTCTAGTCCGTGTCTCCATGCTGGTGGCCAAGGCTAGGAGTCTTTGACTGATGGTTTCCTGGCACTCATTATGTACATGCCCATCTGCCCCCTCCCCCCACCTTTGTGATTGCAATTTTATCTTTTATTCAATACATTTATTATGGTTTAATGCTGCACTATGGAGTGTCTGCGACATGTCCTTTCTCTTTTAGCCAAACACCATATATAATAAACACACTATATTACCAAAAGTATTGGGACACCTGCCGTTACACGCACATGAACTTTAATGGCATCCCAGTCTTAGTCCATAGGGTTCAATATTGAGTTGGCCCACCCTTTGCAGCTATAACAGCCTAAACTATTCTGGAAAGACTGTCCACAAGATTTAGAAGTGTGTGTATCAAGATCCCAGGCCTCCATTAGTCTAATGAGAACCTCCAGAGTCAAGAGCTGCTGACATCCTTCCATATGGAGTGGGTTGTAAGGTATAGTGGGTGTAATGTAAGATAGATTCATGGGCGCCAGACACTTCTTGAATGCAAAGAGATTTTATTTCTCTTGAACAGAACTTTGGGAGAGAGGGTTAGGGCCAGGACACCTTCAGGTGCATGGGGTATAATTTTTGAAGCGAAGCCGAAGCAAAGCAAAGCAAAGCAAAAGCAACACCAACACCACACCAACACCAACACCACACCAACGATGTGAAAATAACTGTGCAGTTGTGAAGAGAGCCTCAATAGAAGAGATAAGGTGGACACTCTTACCAGATATGGTGGACTCACTAACCATTTGATAGTGGGTCAGCCAGGTTCATATGTATCAAGTGCCACAGGGTTACGGTTGGTTGGAGAGCGGTCACTCTGTAAGGGATGATTTCACTCCACGTCCATAATGGTCAGGCCGGCAACCTTAGTTTGACCTCAGTCGGACCGGAAAGGCAAAAGTGAATGGAAGGACTCCATATAGTGTAGGTCAAAACAACCTGGAAGGCATTTATTTAAAAAAAACAGTACATGAAATCAATGAGTACAGAATAGTGATCACAAAAATAGGTAAAAAATGGATGAAAAGCAAGTGTAGCAAAGCACTGTATGTCAATGATTATCTAATTGGCTGAAGGGAACATGGGAAAATCGCTATTTCCTTCAGTTGTGGGTGTATCTAGAGTTCTAGATGGCTGAGGGTGGATGTGACCAGAATGGAGGGCAGTTGTATATAAAGCACCACTAGTAGGATCTGAGGAAAGGATACCCCCGAAAGGTGTCAGTATTGCTGTGTTAGACCACCTTTGATGGTAAGAGGCATCTCATGGATCGGTTTGATGTCCAAAGCAGATGAGATGATAGTGATATGTCTGACACCCTATCTGTGAGTATATATTGTTCACTCTTTATTAACAAAAGGGGTTTGCATACTTCACAAAGTCAATGCCCTCTGTTTTCTTTTTTTTGAGCTTGTTTGCCTATTCAGACCTCTCTGACTGTACATGAGCTATCAGCTAAGGTATAACATGAAAACAATCAAACTATACCTTACATTGGAGAAGAGAGTATTCCTAGTCTCACTGTGGTGCTGAACATTTCCTATTTCTGAATAGCTCCTTGCCTGATCTCTTGGTCGGTCTTCAGCGATATCCGGTTTCTTGCTGAACTCTTTGTTCCTCCCATGAACTTCCCTTTTAAGCCACGCCTCTGCACTTCCTGTTTGCCAGATTATTGTCAATATGCTAGTATTTGGGCCTACTTCGCTCCGCACGCAGGGGGAACCTCTCGTGTGGAGCATGCTCATCAATGCTCGGGACCAGGCAGAGTCTGCGGTCATGTGAAATATCTAACATTAAGGCAGTTCCTCAACTTAGACATAAGCCTTCACTGGGTGCAGTAAAAGTGCAGTACTGGCAAAGTACTGTCCCATGTCACTACTCACTGTATCTGATGTATTTTGCATTAGGAGAAATGCGCTGAGCTTCTGCCCTCTCCACCAGTCTAGCGTACCTCTGTTACCTCACTCCCAGTAACAGAATGGGGTCCCACCCTGCACCTAGCGTGGACCTCTTGCATGCACTTATTAATAACTTCACTTGCGTTACCTATTGACCAGATCATAGATCTCCATAACGAGAGTTCAGATCCAGTTGCTATTGTATACCGACCGCTAGGGAAGGAGGAAGAACATCAACCCCCTCTCTACCTTACCAGGTACTACACCTAATGAATTGTTGCTTGTAGCTTGTTCCTTCATTGGTTACTTATAATCACTACTCCTCTTCTCCTTGTCTTGCAGAGTTAACCTTTCTGTAACAATGTTACTTCATATCCCATTGTGCTTTACAGACCCGGGTTCTACAGATACACCAAACATAACAGGCACCTCTTTGAGTAACTTCAGACCAGAATTAAAACAGTCATACCTCCAAACTTTTGAACTTGAGAATGGGGGACATTTTCAGATAGAAAGTGACCTGCGGCTCTGTAGGACACTGGGATTTACGTGAAATCCCAGGATGGTCTCGGTGAAACCAGGACAGTTGGGAGGTATGGAACAGTTAGTATAACTTTATTGAACAAGTTCGGCATAACAGTTAAATTCAAACAACATCCTTCTCCCTAATCCTAACTATAGTAATGTTGCTGCCCAGGCATACCTCAGTGAGACGAGAGTCCATTATAGCATTGTTCATGGCTTGGAAGTCTCTGAAAATCCTGGTATCATGAGCAGAGCCAGGCAATTTGCTGAGAAGAAGCCCAAACAGAACCCAAAAAGCCCCCAGACCTCAGTCGTCCCCCTTTTTTATAGCACAGGTGGGCAGGCGAGGACTAAAAAGCCTGGGAACTGAGTTTGCAGCAGTTAACCCTTTCACCAGCCTGGGCCAGCCAACTAACTTACTGGGACCAATACATTTCAACCTGTCTACAAGTATCTTGCTTTTGTTGCAACTGCTACACTCGTCCTTATCTCTCTTTACTTGGCTACAGTTTCAGCGATAACTCTTTATTGCTCTTCACTTCAAACTTGATGCCTATGTCTACTTTGGCTTGATCTCCAACTATGTTTCTGCGTTTTCCTATATTGTTACCACTACTTGTATACTAAACCCCGCCTGTTCTTTCAGCTACTGGCCAATGAGTCTGACCCCTATTATCATTTTCTTGGGGAAAAATCTCCTAAACAAATGCCATTTTTTAATCCAGCAGTATTGGCACAAAACTAAATTTGTTGTTTTTTAATACAATGAGAAAATAGAAATATGGGGGTTGTAAATAGGGATGGGATGAACACCCCCCTGTTCGGTTCGCGGCAGAACTCCTGAACAAGGGAAATGTTCTAACCCAAACTGCGAACCCCATTGAAGTCATTGAAGTCTATGGGAGCCGAACAGGAAAAATCAAAAGTACCCATTTCAAAGGCTTATATCAGGGATCCTCAAACTACGGCCCTCCAGCTGTTGCAGAACTACACATCCCATGAGGCATTGTAAAACTCTGACATTCACAGACATGACTAGGCATGATGGGAATTGTAGTTCCTGAACACCTGGAGGGCCACAGTTTGAAGACCCCTGGCTTATATGCTAGTAATTGGCCATAAAAGGGGTATGGGGGTCCGGGTACTGCCTACAATTTTTAAACAATCGTTTTTTCAGGAGCAGTGATTTTAATTATGCTTAAAGTGCAGCAATAAAAATGAAAAATTCCTTTAAATATAGTGCCTGGGAGTGTCCTGTAAAGTGGCACATTTGTAGCATGCATAAAACACGCTACAGCAAAAACGACATTTATAACAAAAAAACCCCGACTCAAATCCCATTTAAAATGACTTGCGGTTACAATTTCCGACACCCAGCTATTGAAAAGATGAGGAAAGAAACGGAGTTAAGCCCCCCCAGTCCATACCAGACCCTTATCCGAGCATACAGCCCGGCAGGTCTGAACCATACCAGGCCACATGCCCTCAACATGGGGGGTGGGTGCTTTGGGGCAGGGGGAGGCTCTGCCTCCAGCCCCAAAGCACTTTGTCCCCATGTTGATGGGGCCAAGGGCCTCCCAGGAGGCAGAGCTATTTTATTTTTTTTTATTTTTCGGGTCCAGGCAGCGTGATTGATGATGGATTTACATCGGGGGACACAATTTTTTTATTTTTTAACAAAGGACTTGTCAAAAAAAAAATTACTTTCGTACACATTTTTGGTGAATGGGGAGGTGTATGATGTACCTGATGCCCATTCACATGGGGGGGGGGATCAGGGTGCCCCTTGTTAAAGGGGGCTTCCAGATTCTGATAAACCCCCCGCCCGCAGATCCCGACAACCACAGCCCAGGGTTGTCAGAAAGAGGCCCTTGTCCCCTTCAACACGGGGACAAGGTGCTTTGGGCCCCCCCCTGCTGAGCCCTCTGCCCCAAAGCACCCACCCCCTCCATATTGAGGGCATGTGGCCTGGTATGGTTCAGGAGGGGGGCGCTCACTCATCCCCCCCTTTCCTGACCTGCAAAGCTGCATGCACAGATAAGGGTCTGGTATGGATTTTTGGGGGGACCTCATGCCATTTTTTAAAAATTTGGCATGGGGTTCCCCTCCAAATCTATACCAGACTTGAAGGGCCTGGTATGGCTGGGGGGAAACCCCATGCCGTTTTTTTCTTTATTTTTTTTACCGGCACTTTTTTTTTTTATTCAGCTGTCAGCGGGAAAACACATTAACAGCCGATGACTCGTTGGTTGTTAACTGCTTGCTGACCAGCCACCGTCATTATACTGCGGCAGGTTGGCACAGCTGCGCAAATAGCCATAGGTGTACGTCGGCCACTTAAAGAGCTATAGGGGGCCCGCGGGGCAGTGCCGAAACCCATGCGCGTGGCCGGCGGGCACGATGTCTGCCGGTGACCCATGATCGCTCCTCAGAGAGCCAGAATGGGGATCTGTCAATATAAACAGACAGATCCCTGTTCTGTCAGGGAAGTAGAGAGAGATCTGCTGTTCCTAGTGATCAGGAACAGCGATCTCTCTCCACTCCCAGTCAGTCCACTCCCCCCACAGTTAGGAACACCTCCCTAGGGAGCACTTAACCCCTTGATCGCCCCTAGTGTTAACCCCTTCCCTGCCAGTGACATTTATACAGTAATCAGTGGCTATTTTTAGCTCAAAAATCACTGATGACCGCCATTACTGGTAAAAAAAAATGAATAATAAAAATGCCATAAAGCTATGCTATTTTGTAAACACTATAACTTTTGCTCAAACCAATCAATATACGCTTATTGTGATATTTTTTTTAACCAAAAATATGTAGCATACATATTGGCCTAAACTGATGAAGAATTTTTTTTTGGATATTTATTATAGCAAAAAGTAAAAAAATTGGGTTTTTTCAAAATTGTCACTTTTTTTTGTTCATAGCGCAAAAAATAAAAACCGCAGAGGTGATCAAATACCACCAAAAGAAAACTCTATTTGTGGGAAAAAAAAGACATCAATTTTATTTGGGTACAACGTCGCACGACCGTGCAATTGTCAGTTAAAGCGACGCAGTGCCGTATCACAAAAAATGGCCTGGTCATTTAGGGGGTAAATCCTTCTGGGGCTGAAGTGGTTAAGGACGCCACGGCCAGCTTCCCGGCCCCGCTCCTTAACAACCAACTTACACTGCATCCTGATTGGGCAAAGCTTTGCCCAATCAGGGGGCAGAATGCACTGTGCAGCGCTCAGTGCATTGCGGGGTGTTCGTCGGGGCGAACACCCGGTGAATACCCTGCAAATGCGGGTGTTCAGCGAATGGCCATACATTCAAATGTGGCAAATGAGCAAGGGATTTAGTTTAGCTGTCCCACTGTTCTATTGAAAGCATGCTGGATATTGCATCTGGTAGCCTTGTCCCTTGTAGGCCCTGGGGTTGTAGAGTTACTCACACTGTCCCTTAGAATAAGACTTCTGTTCAGGCCTTTCGTTGTGCTAGTCTTCCCATGTTTGGAAAGGTGTCTCCGGTATAAGACTGCAGGGTAGTGGGTAGTGAAGTTTCCTCTCTCCAGCTTCCTTTCCTTCTCTTCACAGCTCCAGCCTGCAGGTAGAGCCCCCTTCCCTGGGGTCCAATCCCATGCCCCACAACTCCAGCCTCAACACTCCATCTTCCTCCTAACAACAACCCCTTGCTGGCCAGGCTCTTCAATATTTATGGGCCTCCCTGACCACCCTACCATGCCCCCTGCCTGGGGATTGGTCAAACTCCCATAAATATATTCAGATCCCTGCCTCTGTACCTGCGCCCACTAATTTCTGGAAGTTTCCATGAACCTCCAGAACCAGGGAGAGATGATGAGGCATGATCGGCAGAGCCCTCCAGCCTGACCTTAAGCTGAAGCCACAGCAACATAAGTTGGGTCAAAATAAATTTACCTACCCTAACTGTACACTAGAGGGTGCTACATAATTTCCCAACCTCGTGTTTGTAAGAGCATTGTCCAACATTCATGCACAGTTTGTTACAGAATTCATAAAGTGTTCTTCTACAACAGGTAAGTTAGCCTTTGCTTTTTCTGTAAGTTATCTATCAGGGAGGTAAGGAGTTTCATAGGATTACCCTTAATGACATACAGAGGCAGAAGGGGTAAGTTTCATCAGTGGTGTTGGTGCAGAATATACATCACATTCTTTTTGGATTTGGTGTTTATATGTAGGTTCCTGAATGAGATATTCATTTAGTTTCCAATGCCATGGACTTGGCACAGACCACAGCGCAAAAAACGGAAGTTCCAGAAGTGACGTGAATGCGTACCAAGTCCTGCCTTACGCGTTTCATCATTGGACGTCATCTGAGGTGCCTCAGACGACGTCCAATGACGAAACGGTTTTTGCGCTGAGGTCTGTTGAACGCACGCCGTCCAGACCCAGGAAACTGTTTGTATGCCTATACGAATTGGGGCAATTGGAGCTCCTTCTTTTTAAAAGATTTTACTTTTGGAAAATAAATTTTGTTTATACCGGATTTACGCTATGAGTGCCTGTTTGTACTGTTAATTTTATGTGGACACCCTATTACACAAGCAACGCCACGGAGCAGGAGGTCATATTGATCATTGGGACACCAGGACCAGAGGCATATCTGACTACACGCTCTTTACCCCTGCAGGGGTAGGGTTTTCTGGTGAGTGCATAAAATAAAGGGGGAGCACGGAAAAGTCACCTTATTTCTCTGCACAGAAATTGTGATAAAGTGTCATCACCTGGATTCTGCACAAGTCACGTTGGGATTTTTTGAATTATGGACATTTATTGCAGATAGTTCTTTATCACAGATTTGGACTTATATATTGGTTTAGTTTTTTTACATTGGTTTAGGTGTGTGTATTTTTTATGTCACTTGATTAAGGAATTTTTTCAGATATCATATACTGGATACAACAGACACAAGTTCATAATTTTTTCAGTTTTCTTTTACTTTTAGTTATGATATAAGGAGATTTGGGATATTCACACATATTTTATATAAAAAAATCATTTGTATATGACACCGCAGTTATACTTATACACAAATTTCAAATATTTGTTGTAAGCAGCGCTAAATTCCCTTCTTTTTATAATTAACGAATTGGACTTCACTTGTGAAGTTTTTTCAGGGAAACAAACCTAAGCGCGGAATTTTAGTTAAATATAAAAAGCAGAAAGGGTTTAAGCTGATGTGTGAAGGACTATAAACTTTCTAGATCAGGGGTCTCAAACTGGCGGCCCTCCGGCTGTTTTGCGAAACTACAAGTCCCATCATGTCTCTGCCTGTGGTAGTCATGCTTGTAACTGCCAGCCTTGCAATGCCTCATGGGATTGTAGTTTCGCAACAGCTAGACGGCCGCCAGTTTGAGACCCCTGATCCAGCAGCACAAGGTGAGAAGGGGATTCTGCGGGACTCTGCCAAGGGACAACACTAGAAGCCACACTACAAGAAAGGGAATAACTGGCAAGACCAAGCACCCATTTTACTGCAATCTCATGAAATATCTGGAATCCTGTTTGCTGCAGAAATCATGGACCAGTAATAACAGAAGCAAAGAGACATTTATTGTACCCCTGTTGCATACAGACCACTACATTTACTAGGAAATGATAGGCAGAGTGTACATGTGTATATGTATGCACATTTGTATCACTCTGAACGTCTTGTATTTTATTCCTGTAACTATAAGGGCTCATGCACATACTTGTGTAAAGTGCTGCATGCGTAAAGATGTAATGTGCTGAATGCAGACTATCTATGTTTGCAGACTTACATCTGTACTAATGTGCCACTTAATGCAGGTAGCAGCTCATACCTGCGTACAGCTGCCTAAACCCATTTATGTCTATGGATGGCAGTACGGAGCACCAGTTTTTTGGGCTTTATTGCAAGAATTAGACAAACAGCAGGAATTAAGAAGAGATACCCATCTTTCTGTATCATGTAAAGTTAGGAGGTATGCATAACTTTACTCCCTTGTCTGTGCTTTGATCTCAGTATCATATATTACTGATCTGGCCCAAACTTGCACTTCGTAGAAGAATGTGACCCACCCAACTGCATTCTTCCTCTGAGATTTTTACTATTACTTCTCTCTCCTGCTGTCAGCGATTGGGTCGGCTGCTCTGAGAGCTAAGCTGCAATGTTCCATCTGTTTGAACATTTATACAGAACCTGTAAGCTTGAAATGTGGACACAACCTCTGCTGCGTCTGTATTGATCGTGTGCTGGATACACAGGAGGAGTCTGAAGATTACTTCTGTCCTGAATGCAGAAAAGGTTTCAAGAGTCATCCTGCACTGCAGAGGAACATAACACTGCGTGACATAATGGAGAAGTTGCTATCTGCTCAGCCAGATCAGGAGGAGTCCGGGGTCTTCTGTACTTACTGTGTGGACTCTTCTGTACCTGCTGTTAGATCCTGTCTGCTCTGTGAGGTTTCCCTGTGTGATAAACACCTGAGAGTCCACAAAAAGTCCCCAGAACACATCTTAACTGATCCCATCTTGTCCATGGAGAGCAGGAAATGCTCCATCCATAAGAAGATCCTGGAGTATTACTGCACTGAGGATGATACTTGTATCTGTGTCTCCTGCTGTCTGATTGGAGAACACAAAGGACATGAGATGGAGTCAATGGATGAGGCGTCTGAGAAGAAAAGAAAGAAAATGCGAAATGTTCTGCAGACAAAGATAGAGGAGATGGAGGAAATAGTCCAGATCCTGCAGGAACACAGGAGGGAAGTAGAAGAAAAAGCAACTAGTGACACCGAGAGAGTCACTGCCCTGTTTAGAGATCTCAGGAGACGCCTGGAAGACCTGGAGAAGAGAGTCCTGAGGGAAATCTCCGGGAGGGCAGAGCGGATCTCCATCTCCATCCGGGATCTGGAAATAAAGAAGGAGGAGCTGTCCAGGAAGATACGTCACATTGAGGAGCTGTGTAACATGACGGATCCACTGACTGTCTTACAGGAATCAGACACAGGTGACTTGTGTGATACTGAGGATGGAGATAATGAGGACAGAGAGAGACATGAGAAGCTCCTCCATGATGGAGGGGGTCTGGATGTTGCTGGGATTATACACACAGGTTTATCTGATATAATAACAGAGGTAAATGTAATCTTCCATATACAGGAAGCTGCAGACATATTACTGGATGTAAACACGGCTCATAATTATCTCCATATATCAGATGACAGGAAAACTGTATCCTGGTCAGATATAGACCAGAGTCGTCCAGAAACACCAGAGAGATTTCAGGATTATCCTCAGGTGTTGAGCAGTCGGAGTTTCTTCTCGGGGAGACATTACTGGGAAGTGGATGTTGGGGAATCAGATAGATGGAGAGTCGGGATGTGTTACCCCAGTATAGACAGGAGTGGTGATTGGTCATTTATTGGAAATAATGGTAAGTCTTGGTGTTTGTACAGGGATGGTAATCAGTATGGAGTGAGATATCGCCACAAACCCATCCCCTACCTTGGCAATATCTGTAGTAACAGATTTAGGATATGTCTTGAATATGAGGCCGGGCGGATTTCCTTTTATGATCTGGGTGACCCGATCCACCCTCTCCACACCTTCACCACCATCTTCACTGAGCCCCTCCATGCCGGGTTATATGTTTATGGAGGTTGTATAAAGATTTGTGGGGGGGATCAGAAGGTGTGAGATATCTTCTGAGGCGCCATATATCTGCCCATACCTGTGTGTGTGTGCCGGAAACGTGATCCATAGAGTGTCCCCGGTCACTGACAGCTCTGGTCTGATATTAAAGATCAAGAGCCAGAAGGACTGGCTCCTGTCTTGTGATTACTGTGATAGCCTGTGATAGGTTATCACAGTAATCCCTTGTTTTTGAGCCCTCCCTATATGTCTTTCTCCTCTGTGAGAAGGAAAAGATACATTGTATCTTCAGAGAAAATAAATATATATATAAAATAGCTAGATCTGGTTGTAGGCCTAATTCACACTTGTCATGCGACTTTGGACATCAAAGTCACATGACAAGTCCTATCCTACGTTTTCCAATGATAACCCTTCCTATATATGCCACTTAAAAGTAGTTCATGCACTACTTTGGTCGACTTTCATGCAACTTGAGGGCCATAGACTTCAATGTTAACCCTCAAATGTTGCATGAAAGTCGTACCTGAATGTTTTACATTGACACAGTGAGTCTGACTTTGCAGAGTGACAACAAGTCACATCCAAATATGGTTGCAATTTTATGGGACTTTTAAGATACAACACAAAGATAATAATTCAGAAATTTTATTAAAATAATTCAAATTTTTTTTAACAAGAGATTAAAGGAAAGCATCATATCCTCATAAAAACATATACAAATATGATCCATATGATGCAGTCCTTATGTTTATAGCGGCATTTGTGTAGATCCCGACATGTTTTGCCCTGAAACTGGGCTTCCTCAGGGCATGCTATCTGCTTAGGGTCAAAGCCTTCCTGAAGTTCAAAAAGTGTCTCAAAAGTCTACAATCGCTAATGGTTCAAAGATTGGTAAGATGCCAAAACCAACATAGAACTGTAGGCAACCACATAGGTTGGACTTGATGGACTTGTGTCTTTTTTTGACCTCACCTACTATATGTAACCACAGGAAGCAGATCATGACTGAGAGAGTCTAGTCTGTGCTGTGGAATCCTTGCCCTTGTGTCCCTTTCTTACAAACTAGACTCTCTCATGCCCCGCACACACGATCGGAATTTCCTTCAGGAAAAACCTTGGATGGTTTTTCCGACGGAATTCCGCTCAAGCTTGCCTTGCATACACACGGTCACACAAAAGTTCTCTGAACTTTCGACCATCAAGAACGCGGTGACGTACAATACTACGACGAGCCGAGAAAATGAAGTTCAATGCTTCCGAACATGCGTCGAACTGTTTCCGAGCATGCGCAGGAATTTTGCGCGTCGGAATTGCTACAGATGATCGGAATTTCCGATAGGAACTTTTTCCGTCGGAAAAATAGAGAACCTGCTCTCAACCTTTTGCTGGCGGAAATTCTGCCAGCAAAAGTCAGATGGAGCATACACACAGTCGGAATTTCCAATCAAAAGCTCACATCGGACTTTTGCTGGCGGAATTTCCGATTGTGTGTACGGGGCATCAGACCTGATCTGCCTCCTGTGGTCGCCCGCAGCTCTTTGTTGCTTTTGGCATCTTACCAATCTTTGAACCATTAGTGATTGTAGATTTATGAGACACTTCTTGAACTCCATGAAAGGCTTTGACTCTAAGCGGATAGCATCCCCCAAGGAAGCCAAGTTTCAGGGTGAAACATGTCGGTATCTACACAAATGCCGCTATAAACATAAGGACTGCATCTTATAGGTCATATCTGTATATGTTTTTAAGAGGATATGATACTTTCTTTTAATCTCTTGTTCAATAAATATTGAATTCTTTTAATGCGATTTCTGGATTATTATCTTTGTGTTGCACCTAAAAAGTCCCACAAAAATGCAACCATATTTTAATAATCAAGGGATGAGGTGCTGTGATCATGGTGATTTATATACAATAAATTCCATTCCCAGTCACATCCAAGTCGCATCCATCCAAAGTTGCCTCAAAGTTGCACTCCAAAGTCCCACGACTTTGGAGTCCTACAAGTGTGAATGAAGCCTTTAGTCCAGGTTAGTGTCATAGTTGAGGTCAGGGTCAAAGGTTAAGGTCAGGGTCAGTATGTTTTAGGTTGGATTAAAAATAAAGTGTTTTTTTTTTTAAGTCGGGGTCAGAGGTATTGTGGGTGTGTTTAAAAGTAGGATAAAAAAGCAAACTGTGTACTAATGTTTCTGGACCCTACTACGGGTGCAAAGAACAAATGATGCAAACATGTACAGTATCCCCAAGAGCGTCAGGCGTGGGAGAATTTATTTGAGTTTTTTTATGGTGGTGGGTCATGGCAACAGCAAAATATATAGAGCTAAAAGAAAAGAATCAAAAAGAAAAAAATTATTTACTATTTTGTTTTCCTCTTAGGATTAAAAAAAACGAAAGATATCATTACCATTCACCATCACATGAAGGGTCAATTTATCCCAACAATTGCAATATAATTAATATGGATACAATAGTGATTCTATGTATAAAATGTTCCAGATGTTCCAAGCATTTGGAGCAAACATCATCGTATTTCCTTTAATATACACTATTACCAAAAGTATTGGGACACCTGTCTTTACACGCACATGAACTTTAATGGCATCCCAGTCTTAGTCCGTAGGGTTCAATATTGAGTTGGCCCACCCTTTGCAGCTATAACAGCTTCAACTCTTCTGGGAAGGCTGTCCGCAAGGTTTAGGAGTGTGTCTATGGGAATGTTTGACCATTCTTCCAGAAGGGCATTTGTGAGGTCAGGCACTGATGTTGGATGAGAAGGTTTGGCTCGCAGTCAGCGCTCTAATTCATCCCAAAGGTGTTCTATCGGGTTGAGGTCAGGACTCTGTGCAGGCCAGTCAAGTTCCTCCACCCCAAACTCGCTCCTCCATGTCTTTATGGACCCTGCTTTATGCACTGGTGCGCAGTCATGTTGGAACAGGAAGGGGCCATCCACAAACTGTTCCAACAAAGTTGGGAGCATGAAATTGTCCAAAGTGTCTTGGTATGCTGACACCTTAAGAGTTCCCTTCACTGGAATTAAGGGGCCAAACCCAACCCCTGAAAAACAACCCCCACATCATAATCCCCCCTCCACCAAATGATTTGGACCAGCGCACAAAGCAAGGTCCATAAAGACATGGATGAGCGAGTTTGGGGTGGAGGAACTTGACTTGACAACCCAATAGAACACCTTTGGGATGAATTAGAGTGGAGACTGTAGGTCAGGCCTTTTTGTCCAACATCAGTGCCTGACCTCACAAATGCGCTTCTGGAAGAATGGTCAAACATTCCCATAGGCACTCCTAAACCTTGTGGACAGCCTTCCCAGAAGAGTTGAAGCTGTTATAGCTGCAAAGGGTGGGCCAACTCAATATTGAACCCTATGGACTAAGACTGGGATGTTATTAAAGTTCATGTGCATGTAAAGGCAGGCGTCCCAATACTTTTAGTATAGTGTATGTAGCTTTTATATCATCAACGCCACCTAGTGGCCATAATGCATTTTCTTCTTCCAAACAGACGCAGTCGAGGGTTGATAATGAATGCTGCAGTGTTTCTCCAGTCCTCAAAGCGCCCCAACAGGTCTTGTTTTCAGGATGTCCCTCAGATGAAGCGGCTGTTGGAATTACTAAGGCAGTGAAACTGATCAAATCACCTGTGCAAAATAATGGTGAGCCTGAAAACATGACCTGTCGGGGTGCCTTGATGACTGGAGTTGAGAAACACTGGAATACTAATATAAACCCTTTCTGTGAGGGTGGGCATCAGCTTTATTGGACAGCAATTGAGGGTTTGAACTGTAGATACAATGTTGCACAAAATAGGAGACATAAGGGTCTTAGGTATAAAACATTTGTTGGTCCAATATCAAAAAATGTGTTCAAACTGTCTGAAAGTCCTCTGTATTTTTTCAGATCGATTAATTCCTATCAGTTCCATTTAGTGGCCATCATTGGGGTTTTTCAAAAAGCTATACCACATCTTGGCCACTAGATGGAGCTGAGAGCATAGGAATTAATCTATTAGAAAAAATATGGGGAAATTCCAGCCAGCTTGCGCAGTTGTTTCTGACAAATCAGCCAATGAATGTTTTATAAATATTCTCCATAGCATGACAAGCCAAGTGCTGCATATTCTCTGACTATTGTTACATTTTGGACTTTATTTTAACTTTTATATACTGGCTGAAAACAATTCTAAAGGAAAATAGCGCAAACTTTAATCTTTTAATAGGATATGGGAGTGGGAGGGGCTTAAGTTGGTGTCCTGCAGGTTTCTTTACTAAAAATAAAAGTAAGATTTCTCCCTCTGATCACTGGGATTGGGTGGAATATTGATACAATTGCAATGTGTTGATGGTCTCGTTCCTTATTATACATTTACATTGAATTTGTTCTATTGATTATTTTGTGGTGTGAAGAAATACAAATTAATAATAAATCTACAAATACAAATAGATAGAAAGAGATGAACATTGATGTAAAAATCTCAGAGGAAACATATGAAGAAATGATCCCGAGGTTTACTAGTGAAAGCAAAAATGGGATTTATCACTAATATAATGATATTGAAGCAAAAAGGAAGTTCTGGACAGCCGCACTCCGAAATATAGCCTTTATTGTAAAAAAACAAAACAAAAATACAAGCCACAGCAGAAAATGGGACAATCGAACTGACGCGTTTCACACTTAACAGTGCTTAATCATAGCTGAGAGTGTGAAACGCGTCAGTTCGTTTGTCCCATTTTCTACTGTGGCTTGTATTTTTGGAGTTTTTTAAAATAAAGGATAAAAGTGCGGCTGCCCAGAACTTCCTTTTTGCTTCATGTGCTATATGCCTAGCCTGCACCTGGTATTCCCGAGGAAGAGTCTTGTATCCATATATCCACCTGGAGCGGTGATTCTCTCCCCTCTCCCTTCTGTTTCTGGATTGTGTAATATAATGATATTACTATAATAATGTATGATTACTAGAACTGGAATGTGTCCCCAATATAATGTTTCCCCATAGAATGGATCCCCAATAGAATTCTATGGGATCACTTTTATAATGGATCCTAATATAATGTGTCCCCATAGAATGGATCACCGATAGAATTCTATGGGATCACTTTTATAATGGATCCTAAAATAATGTATCATTGTGATGGTGTATCTTATAATCACTAGATGCGGTGATGGGAGGAGAATTAGGAAAGGAGATGTTAATGTGAATAAAGTTTTTTTCTCTATTGTACATGTGAAGTGTTTGTGCTGCTACAATGTGTTTTAATGGAAACATGTATTATTTATAGCATCTCCTGTGGCAATTCTGATCTTTGGGACACTCGCTGCCGCACTCAGACAGGAATGTAACAGGATTACAATCTGGTAGACCTTTGAGTGATTGGTTCTTGTGAATGACTCACAATGACAAAGTTTCAGTGGTAAGTGGAAGCCCAGAGCTGGAAATGCAGCCATCTTTTCAGACCTCCTAAAAGGGGTGTTTGTAGGCAGGTAGAATGTTATGCTGCCCCGGTCGGGAGGGTTAGCGTTAAAAGTTTTCCCCTGGTTCTTTCTTGGCAGGCTTTTCTGGGTCCAACCCACTGGTTCTATGTATTATAACTCAGGCCATGGGGGGGCCTGAGTTAAAGAGAAAAAAAGTGGTTTGCTGCTGTAGGTTGCTCTTTGCTCTGTTGGAGGAACTGCTGCCAGGGTCCATCCTGCTAGCCTTCTGAAATATGCCGATTCCGGGGTGCCAGCCAGCGAACAACTGGATCCTTCTACAGCATAGGGGGATTGCTCGGACCTGCCGTCCACCCTGAAGATGCCAATTCTGTATACTACCATTATTGACTCTCTACTGTGCAGGTATGCTGGGGCAGCCACAAGCCTGAGTTAGGGACTAGTTTAGGAAAAGGCTGTTGCCTTTGTGTTACCGTCATGCCACATTATTTAAGGATAGCTTCTGAAACTTTGCCTTTGCCTGGCCTGAAGTTACTAAAGGGGTGTAATGCAAGTAACGGGCACATATAGTCTACAGTCAGGTTAAACTCATTGGGGTATGAAGACATCAGTACAAGAGTTTAAACAGTGTGAAGATACAGTGGTTACCAGGGGTAACAAAGGTTTCTCTAGCAGCCTGTCGTAAGTGTGTACATGTGGCAGGTGGGATAGCCTCTTATAGGGAGGGAGTTGTTGTCGGCACTCTCTCCGTGAGCAGTCCGCTCCCCATTGCAACCGGAGCAGATCAGCACCACAGAGGTTCTCAGCCTGTGCACTGTTACAGAAGAGAAGAGTTTAAAGGAGAAGTACAGCCAAAGTTCAGTTTGTTTTACACTCTTGTGACCCGTTTTCAGCAGACAGTGGGCTGAAGTCCAGATTGGGTCCAGACAATGAAGTCGGGATTCACCCACATGCCTGGACAGGCACTCAGTTCAGCCACTCAACAAGCCACTGAGAGCCTGAGCCGGCCGCTTCCGCCCCTCCACAGCCCAGCACTTGACTGACAGTCACTAGCTCTATGCTCGGGGAGCTCTGAGATCCGAGCGATCTGCGGTGTTTGATCGCTCGGTTCTCAGTGTTAGAGGCGCCGGGGGACAGACGCAGCATCGGATCAATACTGCATCCACCTAGGTAAGTATGATTCCTAAATAAAAAAGAAAAATACTTCCCTTTTAAAGGGGAAGTATAGCCAAAGCTCATTTGACTGTACTTCTCCTGGGGATCACAGTTCATTCTGCACTCTTGTGACTCGTTTTCAGCTGACAGCGGGCTGTGTCGGCTGATCCCACTGAGACGGTTTAGGCTGGGGAAAGATGGCAACCATATGGACAGGATTCACCCGGAAGCCTGGACCAGTACCTGGCTCAGCTTCTCAGGGAACCCACTGCTCCAGCCCCCTTCAAAATAGCCCAGCGCTCCAGTGAGCGGGGGGGGGGGGGGGGGGGCAGAGCAGAAAACAGTGACTGACAGTCACCAGCTCAATGCTCAGGGAGCTCTGAGAAATTAGCAATCAGTGGTCTTTGATCATTCAGTTCTCAGTCTTAGACTGGCGGGGGACAGATGCAGCATCAAAAAAAAACATATGGTCTGGTATGGATTTTAAGGGGAACCCCATGCCAAGATGTAAAAATCCCATACCAGACCCTTATCCGAGCATGCAGCCTGGCAGGCCAGGAAAGGGGGGGAGGGGCTAGCTCCCCCCTCCCAAACCATACCAGGCCACATGCCTTCAACATTAGCGGGCCCCAAAACATGCTTCTCCTTTAAGCGAGTGCACGCATGGAGTCAGCGCTAGGTGCACGGCGGGACCCCATTCTCTTACTGGGATTGAGATAGCGGCGATATACTGGACAGGTGGAGAGGGCATTGGCTCTGTGTGTCCCCTCATAAATGCAGTGACTGTGGTAATGTATGTTGACATCAGGAGAGTTTGTTAAAATTCAGTCATCTGTTCAAGCAAAGGTACCCCATGGTAGCGTAGCCCAGAAGAACCAACCCCAGGGCAAGACTCTTATGTGACACTTACTTGGCACCCAACCAGTGGCATCACTAGGGTTGGTGTCACCTGTTACGGAAAAACATGATGTGACCCCCACATAGTTTAAAGTACTGTGTGGAGTGACCCTCACCCCCATATACCCCCTCCCAGCGCAATTCCTCTTTCTCCTTCCCCCAACCCCCTGCTCAGCACAAATCTTACCCCCCAATATTCCCCTTCTCAGCAAAAATCCTCACCCCCTCCATATGCCCCCCTTCCAGTACAAATACCCCTTCTCAGCACTACTTCCCCTCCATTTCCCCCCTTTCAGCACAAATCCCCCCTCTCAGCACAAATCATCACCCTCATATACCCCCCTTCAGCACAAATCCCCCTTCTCAGCACAAAATGCCCCCCATATCCCTCCTCCCAGTATAAATCCCCCAAAACCCCTCCTTCTTATACAAATTCTCTTACCCTCCCCCTCTCAGTACAAGTAATCCCCTCTTCTCCCCCCTCCCTGCACAGATCTCCCCACTCATAGCATAAATCCCCCAAAACCCCTCCTTCTTACACAAATGATCTTAACCACCCCCAAATCTTCCCTGTGATCACAAATCCACACCCCCATATACCTCTTCCTTCCAGTAAAAAACCCCTCTTTTTACACAAATTCTCTTATTCCCCCGTCCAAGCCTACAGAATTTTACGCCTCCCTGCCAAATCCCCCATACAAGCACAATCCCCCCCCACCCCAATACAAAGGCACTCGCCTCCAGATTTTCCCAGCAAACAAAAAAAATCTTAATCCCTCCCAGCATAAATCCCCCTTCATCTTCTTGCAGAAATACTCAGATTCCTGCACAGACTTACCAGTTACCGGGACCTCAGCGCCGGGAGATCTCCTTCCCAGGCTCCTCCTCCTGTTTCATCAGAAGACACATCAGAGCAGAGGAGGAACCTGCGGGAAACTTCCCTTGGCGCTCTGACACTATTATAAACATGCAGCCGGCTGGGACAGGTACCGGCTGCTAAAGTGTCGGCAATCACTGCGCTTTATTTTTTCAATAGCTGAATGCAGACAATTGCAACCGTGAGTCATTTTAAATGGGATTTGACTCATTTTGTTTCCTTAAGAAATGTCATTTTGCTGCGGCATGTGCTATACATGCTACAGATGCACCACTTTACAGGCAGACTAAAGGGACCCCACATGCACTATATTTAAAGGAATTTTTCTTTTTTATTGCACTTTGAGCATCATTAAAATCACTGCTCCTGAAAAAACTTTTTGCATTGATGTCCCCCAGGACAGTACCCGGACCCCCATACCCCTTTTTATGGCCAATTACTTGCGTATAAGCCTTCAAAATGGGCACTTTTGATTTTTCCTATTTGGCTCCCATAGACTTCAATGGAGTTCGCCGTTTGGGTTAGAACTTTTCCCCCTGTTCGGGAGTTCTGCTGCAAAGCGAACAGGGGGGTGTTCGGCCCATCTTTAGCCAGATACAGAGGCATCAATAGCATTGGCAGAATATAATAATGATATCCACCAAAATCAGGCAGAGAGGGTGAGGTCCTGTGCCAATATTTTGGGGTACAGTGAAAGCTGTTTTGCAAGGCGGAACTGCTACTTTTTTTCTGGTAATGATATTTATAAGTCTATATGCTATATATTCCTTCTTCCTTAACTACCAGATATAGGGCAACACAAATCTGTATAGACTAATACAAGTGTGGATATAGACTGACCTTCAGCCTTGTGTACTACTTCATATAGAAAAGATAAGATACATGTGATAGCTTGTACATCGCCACTTCTTATGTTCTGATACAGAGACAGCAAAGTTCAAGCTTTATAAAAGCAGAAAATGGGAAATCCCCCATCACACTTTATTTCTATAATTGAAATAATATCCCACAGTATGAAAAATGGTGGAGTAGGGTGGAATACCATGATTCCGGAGGTTACCCCTTCACTGGGTAATTGCCAAAGCAGTCAGGAAAAGTCCAGTAGAGGGCAAAACCAGAATAAAACTCTGCGCTAATATAATAAAACAATGTTGCAGCAATCGTACACAAGACAATATCTACTTGGCAACTACTTTACTGCTACAGGGCGGCTGCTCTGCGCAGAATCATGTACAGTATCTCTCAAAAGTGAGTACACCCCTCACATTTTTGTAAATATGTTATTCTATCTTTTCATGTGACAACACTGAAGAAATGACACTTTGCTACAATGTAAAGTACTAAGTGTACAGCTTGTATAACAGTGTAAATTTGCTGTCCCCTCAAAATAACTCAACACACAGCCATTAATGTCTAAACCGCTGGCAACAAAAGTGTGTACACCCCTAAGTGAAAATGTCCAAATTGGGCCCAATTAGCCATTTTCCCTCCCCGGTGTCATGTGACTCGTTAGTGTTACAAGGTCTCAGGTGTGAATGGGGAGCAGGTGTGTTAAATTTTGTGTCATCGCTCTCACTCTCTCATACTGGTCACTGGAAGTTCAACATGGCACCTCATGGCAAAGAACTCTCTGAGGATCTGAAAAAAAAGAATTGTTGCTCTACATAAAGATGGCCTAGGCTATAAGAAGATTGCCAAGACCCTGAAACTGAGCTGCAGCACGGTGGCCAAGACCATACAGCGGTTTAACAGGACAGGTTCCACTCAGAACAGGCCTCGCCATGGTCAACCAAAGAAGTTGAGTGCACATGCTTAGCTTCATATCCAGAGGTTGTCTTTGGGAAATAGATGTATAAGTGCTGCCAGCATTGCTGCAGAGGTTTAAGGGGTGGGGGGTCAGCCTGTCAGTGCTCAGACCATACGCTGCACACTGCATCAAATTGGTCTGCATGGCTGTCGTCCCAGAAGGAAGCCTCTTCTAAAGATGATGCACAAGAAAGCCCGCAAACAGTCTGGTGAAGACAAGCAGACTAAGGACATGGATTACTGGAACCATGTCCTGTGGTCTGATGAGAAGTAGATAAACTTATTTGGTTTAGATGGTGTCAAGCGTGTGTGGTGGCAACCAGGTGAGGAGTACAAAGACAAGTGTGTCTTGTCTACAGTCAAGCATGGTGGTGGGAGTGTCATGGTCTGGGGCTGCATAAGTGCTGCCGGCACTGGGGAGATACAGTTCATTGAGGGAACTATGAATGCAACATGTACTGTGAAATACTGAAGCAGAGCATGACCCCCTCTCTTCAGAGACTGGGCCGCAGGGCAGTATTCCAACTTGATAACGACCCCAAACACACCTCCAAGACGACCACTGCCTTGCTAAAGAAGCTGAGGGTAAAGGTGATGGACTGGCCAAGCATGTCTCCAGATCTAAACCCTATTGATCATCTGTGGGGCATCCTCAAATGGAAGGTGGATGAGCGCAAGGTCTCTAACATCCACCAGCCCAGTGATGTCATCATGGAGGAGGGGAAGAGGACTCCAGTGGAAACCTGTGAAGCTCTGGTGAACTCCATGCCCAAGAAGGTTAAGGCAGTGCTGGAAAATAATGGTGGCCACACAAAATATTGACACTTTGGGCCCAATTTGGACATTTTCACTTAGGGGTGTACTCACTGTTGTTGCCAGTGGTTTAGACATTAATGGCTGTGTGTTATTTTTATTTTGAGTTATTTTGAGGGGACAGCAAATTTACAGTTATACAAGCTGTACACTCACAACTTTACATTGTAGCAAAGTGTCATTTCTTCAGTGTTGTAACATGAAAAGATAGAATAAAATATTTACAAACATGTGAGGGGTGTACTCACTTTTGCGAGATACTGTATATGCTTTTGATTCTGCTCTTCCGGGTAGGGGGCGCGAGTGTGCGGCACCGGCGCGCCACTTGTGCTGTGATAAGTCACAGCAGAAGCCAATGAGCGGGTGCTTGCCAGATCACCAGGGGAAAATAAACAAATACAGGCCTGTGAAAAGAAAACTAATTCAGCCACCACATCTAAGGACTGAAAAGCTGCAATATATTATATTTGTGTTCTTGGGTTTAGATACACTTTAAATAAAATGCATCACTTTCAGTGTGGGAATTCTTATTGACTGATGAATGGGTTGGGATGAGAGATAGGGTGACCTTCAGCCTCTATTTACCATCTACCATATAAGAGATAAATGTGCAGATTATCATATCAGGATCCTAACACAGAGAAACGAAACTCGAAACTGTACGGAAAGATACAAAAAAAAAAAAGAAAAAAGAAATGCGAATTCCCCAATCTCACTTTCCTCTTATATTTGAATTATTACACACGAGACCAAGCAGGAAAATCCCGAATAATATAAAATGCATTTGTTTCTGAAGTAACCACCCAAATACTTTCAGGTTTGGAAGACTCAGAAACTCCTCCAAAAATGTCATTGGATAGATCATCCACAGGGAATCCGGGGGGACAATGCACACACCTTGGTATGAAAGATAATTGTCCACCTTAATTTTCAGAATTGCAAAATTCATTCAGATCATTCCTGTGCCAGAGGAACGAGATCCAGGGATGAGGCCTCCTATGGTTTTGAGGCAAACCCTGAACGTTCACAGTTCACAGATATACTAAACTAATGCAAGAATTTGCCACCATTGTAATCATAATACACGCCCTGGATCTTAGATCAAATGGTTTAGAAGGGCCAATAAGAGAGCTTTTGGATAAGCCAGCCAACTCGCTATAAAAGGGTTACAGCAGCCATATTGACAACGTGCTCTATCAGTGATAGGGAAAGCATAGGGATTTTTAATGACAATGTGTATGGGGGAGAGATCAGTGCAGTGCTTTTAGGCACTGGCTTACCTGTAAGGCCCCTTTTACACTGACGGACTGATCGGGTCCGTATGCCAGTTTTTCAGGAGGACCCAATCGGACCATCCATAGCTCTCTATAGAGTATCCATACTGTCCATGACACCTGCCAGCATCCGATTCAGTCCGCTAAAAACAGACGGATGGGGATCAGCAGGCTTCAGCTCGCTGTCTGCTGAAAACAGGTGTAGCAAGGTCCAGAGGCCTAATGGTGACCTCCAGAGCTAGGGACAGCTTACATCCTTCTGTGTAGAGTGGGTTACGAGGCATGGTGGGTGTAATGCAAGGTAGATTCATGGGCGCCGTCATTTCTTGAATGCAAATAGATTTATTGTCTCTTAAACAAAACTGTGGGAGAGAGGGTTTAGGGCCAGGACACCCTTTAGTAATTGGTCTGTTAATTAGCAGACTCTAATGCCCCGTACACACGTTCGGACATTGATCGGACATTCCGACAACAAAATCCTAGGATTTTTTTCCGATGGATGTTGGCTCAAACTTGTCTTGCATACACACGGTCACAAAAAGTTGTCGGAAAATCCGATCGTTCTAAATGCGGTGACGTAAAACACGTACGTCAGGACTATAAACGGGGCAGTGGCCAATAGCTTTCATCTCTTTATTTATTCTGAGCATGCGTGGCACTTTGTCCGTCGGATTTGTGTACATACGATCGGAATTTCCGACAACAAAAAAATTTTTTATATCCTGCTCTTAAACTTTGTGTGTCGGAAAATCCGATGGAAAATGTGTGATGGAGCCCACACACGGTCGGAATTTCCGACAACAAGGTCCTATCACACATTTTCCGTCGGAAAATCCGACCGTGTGTATGGGGCATAAGACTTCTATAGGTGGACAGCCATGCAGGGAAATGCACCCAGCCAGACACCACATCTGCATGTGTAGACACTCCGTCTCTTATAGCAACGATCTTGAACAGTTTCTAACAAAGGTTGCAATGAATTCTTTACTTCCTCCACAATCTCCTATTGTCGATCTTCACTGAACTGAGGTCACAGTCTCTCTCACTAGACTTTCTGATCCACTGCCACTGGATCTCGAGAGCTCATCCAATCTTCTCTCTCTCTTTATCTTCCTCAAGCGTCACCCCCGCTTCCTTGCTGGGTCCCTATCTTGGCATCCAAGATACTCCTCAAGCATCACCCCACTGGCCTGCTCGGTCCCTGGCTTGACACACAAGGCTGCTCTGCATGCATCAACTCCACTGGCTGGGTCCCTGGCTTGACACCTGCTGAAGTTTCCCAATTCTTCACTGTCCCCAGTTGGTCAGAATACTGCTTTGGTACTTGCTTCAGCTACTCAAGGTGGTCCCTGGTAATAAGGTGGATGGTCCCTTAGTGGCGACAACTTCCCCTCTACCTCCGACCACGATAGGTTCTCTGGCCGGCAGAACCGTAATTTCTGGTTGGGCTGCAAGCCGCAATCCCAACCCTGCGCTGCTCTCTTGCTTCTGGATAGGTCTAGCAGTCAGATGTCCACGGGATAGTCCTCAGGCTTTGGCATGGCAGCTCGGAGCAGCACAACACACGTCCACCCAGACAGCAGTCCAGCTGTCACAGAACTCCGATCACTTGACCTCACCCAAATAAATAGGCTCTCCCAGCAGGCCAAGGGACTCAAGAAGATCCCTGCCCATTGGCTGAGATACCCCATATATTCCTAATCTGTTCTTGCAATGCCCTTGTCTTATCTAATGCCACCAGATACCCGGCCATCTGGTGATAGAAGAGAGAAGCAGCAAATCCAGAATTAGGGTGGAATCAACTGATCCACTATCAATTGGTCAAGGCGACTATACCTGGCAGGCAAATTTACTAGCAGCCCTGCCTAAACATCAGGGTGCTACATGGGTCACAAGAGTGCAGAACGGACTGCGCTCCTGTGATCCACATGAGGAGTACAACCAAAAGAGCTTTCCCCGTACTTCTCCTTTAAAGCTTATATGAGATTTTAGTGGTTGGGTTTCCACCACTTACATCACTTCAACAATCTATGCTTGAATTCTTTAAATTGCGGTTCTGGGTAGTGATGGATGCATTTGCCCGCATTTGATTTGCTAAGGATTTTGTGAATCTTCTTGTTATCAGGGGGAATTCTGCCACCAACAAGAAATGCAGCAAAAATGTTCTAATTAAGCCATGGAAAAAGGATGTGCTGAACATGACCAAAAACCTTTATGGAAGTACTTTAATGGAAATACACAGGACATGTGTAGTGGTGCCTTGAAAAAGTATTTACACCCCTTACAATTTTCCACATTTTGTCATGTTACAAACAAAAATGGAAATATTTTATTGGGATTTCATGTGATAGACCAACACAAAGTGGCACATAATTGTGAAGTGAATGGAAAATAATAAATGTTTTTAATTTTTTTTTTTACAAATAAATATCTGAAAAGTGTGGTGTGCGTTTGTATTCAGCCCCCTTTACTCCGATACCCTTAACTAATATCTAGTGGAACCAATTGCCTTCAGAAGTCACCTAATTAGTAAATAGAGTCCACCTGTGTGTAATTTAATCTCAGTATAAATACAGCTGTTCTGTGAAGCCCTCAGAGATTTGTTAGCGGACCTTAGTGAACAAACAGCATCATGAAGGTCAAGGAACACACCAGACAGGTCAGGGATAAAGTTATGGAGAAGTTTAAAGCAGGGTTAGGTTATAAAAAATATCCCAAGCTTTGAACATCTCACGGAGCACTGGTCAATCCATCATCCGAAAATGGAAAGAGTATGGGACAACTGCAAACCTACCAAGACATGGCCGTCCACCTAAACTGACAGGCCGGGCAAGGGGAGCATTCATCAGAGAAGCAGCCAAGAGGCCCATGGTAAATTGAACTTTTTGGCCTAAAAGCAAAACACTATATGTGGTGGAAAACTAACACTGCACATCACCCTGAACACACCATCCCCACCGTGAAACATGGTGGTGGCAGCATCATGTTGTGAGGATGCTTTTCTTCAGGAGAGACGGGTAAGCTGGTCAGATGTGATAGGAAGATGGATGGAGCCAAATACAGGGCAATCTTAGAAGTAAAACTGTTATGCCGCGTACACACGGTCGGACTTTTCGTCTACAAAAGTCCAACGGACGCTGACGGACTAAAGCTGGCTGGTAATCCGATCGTGTGTGGGCTTCTCCGGACTTTCAACGGACTTTTTTAGCCTCAAATCCGACGGACTTTAGATTTGAAGCATGCTTCAAATCTTTACGTCGTAACTACGACGGGCCCCGAAGTCCGCTCGTCTGTATGCTAGTCCGACGGACAAAAAAACGACGCATGCTCATAAGCAAAAACTAAACGGAAGCACTCGGTCTAGTAAAACTAGTGTTCGTATTGTAGGTAGCACATTCATCACGCTGCAAAATCTGTGATCGTTGAATGCAGCGCATTTTATTTCTTCTTTACGAAGGCTCTAAAGAACGAAGGTGTTTTGCTGTTCATAATCAGAGTTCTCCCAAACTGATTTCTGGATTCTTTTTCTCTTTGATCTCATGAATGATATAGTATGCATTTTAAAAACAATGTTTCCATACTAATAATACTTTTTCCCCTTTTTTTTTTTTTTTTTTTAGGTTTGTAAAGTTACCACAAAGAACCCATTATTCTGTTTTTTTTTTATAGTGATTATTTTTTAGTTTTTAGATAAAGTTAACCCAAAGCACCGTTTTTGGTTATGTAAATTTTTTTATTTTCAAGACTTACCACTTGAACATTATTAACATTAGTAATGTATTTTTGGTGTGTTTTTTCCAAACTCAATGAGATTGTTGTCCCTTGTTAATTTAACATTGTGTGTAAAATCAATGATTTCAAAGAAAACACATAAAGTCTTTTGCTAAACTCAAAAAAGATCCATTTATTCATGGTCAAAATAAAATAAAGAGGAAGTCAACGCTGGAAAAAGTCGGTGTACCAGAAAATTGGGATCTTGCGGAGTCCATATAAGAGGGAGCACAATCTGGTCCAAGAATCCCAGAGATCAACAGCACCAGCAGATGATCTAGATGTCCCCAGACTGTGGTCCTACAACAGCCTGCGTCTTCTGTCAGACCAGACTGAACCCAGGTCATCATTTTCTTCTCTGCCCTGCAGCCTTTCCTCCACGCTGCCCTGCAGCCTTCCCTGCAGCCTTCCCTGTAGCCTTCTTTTGAGGCTGTGGCTCTGGTGTTTCAGTTGTGGCAGGAGGAGGAGGAGGAGGAGGAGGGGGGCTGCCTCATGTAGTTGGGTGTTTTGTGTTAGCGTGCCCTGCAGCCCCTTATGGATTGTTTCCCCAAATAGGCGCTCACAAATGAGGCGCTGCTCCCAATCCATCTGAAGAAGCCTGCTGGCTAAGTAGCAGCCATAGGATTCTTCCGCTTCGGGGGGGCTCCTTAAAAAACGGGTGGCCTCTTGCATGAGGCGCAGGGATGCGTCCTGTGTGACCATCCCCTTCCTGGCCCTTTTTTTGGGAAGGTGGAGGGGAGGCACTTGGGATTCGGTCAGGCTCCTACTGGGCCCAGCCACCTCACTTGGCCCAGCCACCTCACTGGGAGCAGCCACCTCACTGGGAGCAGCCACCTCACTGGGAGCAGCCACCTCCTGCCTGACACTGGGCCCAGCCTCCTCCAGGATGATGGTGAATCCGGCCTCCTCCAGGCTGTCCATGGGCCCGGTCTCCTCCTGCCTGCCACTTTCCCCACATTCCTCCTGGATGGACTCATCCTGTGTATAAAAAAAGGACAATAGTTTGAGTATATTTTTTTGGGTTCATCAATGACACACAGTTTGCTTCTCATGAATAGCAAATTCAATGTGAATACATCTCTTTAATAAAAGAGTCTAATCAGACACCCTAATTATTTCAAGCAGGTGCCAAACATATTTAGCCACTACTGTCAATTGATATGTATACACAATTTTGAGTGCAAAATTATTTTAGACAATTATAACATCCAGTTAACATCATTAATATTAGTACAGTAAATATTTGTTAAAATAATTTACCTGACTCCAGATGGTCATATCTGGTTCATCCAGGATGGAAGACCCAGCTTGCTCCTCATCAGCCTCTGCTGGGGTGGAGGGAAGGGTGGAGGGAAGGGTGGAGGGAAGGGTTGAAAGTGATGGCCTGGCTTCATTCTGGTCATCCAGAAAACGGAGTTGATTGTAGTACCACAGCCTGGGTACATAAACATCATCTGCTGATGCTCCTGATCTCCTTGATTCCTGGATCTTCTTATGCTCCCTCTTATACATGTTCCTCAAGACCCCAATTTTCTTGAGCAATGTCTCCATTGTTGCTTCCGGGATGGTCGCCTGGACAAAGGACAGAAGTCTCTCCAGCGTTGACTTCCTCACATGCTTTGCATAATACTGAGGGTGTTTCACCTCCCACAAATTCCTCATCTCTCGATATTTCGAAATAAAAGCTGTAAGGAACTCTGGATCCTTAAATAGGGGATTCATTATATCTGGAAAAGATGAAGTCACAAGACAAAAAACACTTTTATTATAGGTTTCGGCTAACCCCTCATCATCTTCTCCCTATGTAGGCCTCATCAATCTATCAAGCCATATAGGCCGCTTGCTACAAAGTCATGACCATAAAACCCAAAAAATATATATCTAAAATTACCTTCGTTTTGTAACGTCCTGGTCCACTATCACCTACCACAGAACGTACGTACGACACGTGCGCAAGGCTCTTTATACACTACGCATGTGTGAAACTCCGCCTGCGTCGCCCGCCCCTGACGTTCGAAATTAACTCATGTTCTCCGCCCCCTAATTCGACGCACAGAACGTACGTACGACACGTGCGCAAGGCTCTTTATACACTACGCATGTGTGAAACTCCGCCTGCGTCGCCCGCCCCTGACGTTCGAAATTAACTCATGTTCTCCGCCCCCTAATTCGACGCACAGAACGTACGTACGACACGTGCGCAAGGCCCCTCTTTATACACTACGCATGTGTGAAACTCCGCCTGCGTCGCCCGCCCCTGACGTTCGATTTTAACTCATGTTCTCCGCCCATTTTTTGTTACGGCGCGTAGTGGAGTTAAAGAATGGTGGAGACACCTGAAATGTTGACGACCTCAGGTAGTGGAGACAGCCCGGAGGCTGGAACGTCAACGAAATCTATGAGGCCTAGATTTAAGGCCTCTAATATGAGTTTTAAAGAGATGGTGGAGATGGTGGCCATTCTTCACAAAGACGACTATGATGGCAATTATGGGCCGTACGCACGGCCAAATTTGCGCAAGGCCAAAATAATGGCGAAGGTCGTGGAGACTTTGCAGGCATCTTTTGGGGTCCAGCGCTCCAAAGATCAATTGAGAAAAAGATGGTCTGACCTGAAACTCAGGGAGCCGGATCAATACCGACGTATCCGGAAAGTTCTTAAAAAAAGTAAGTACTTGTCGTGTTTTTCTCTTGTGTTTATTACCTTGTATACTGCTCCATGTGCTTTTCCTTCCTATACGATTTTTTGTTCATCGTTTTAAACGATCTTTTAATAAACCTCGTTACATATCCATATATATATCTATATATATCTATATCTATCTATCTATATATATATATATATATATATATATAGATATAGATATATCTATATAGATATAGATATATCTATCTATATATATCTATATATAGATAGATATATCTATATATAGGTATATATATATAGATATATATAGATATATATATATATATATATATATAGATATAGATATAGAGAGAGAGAGAGAGAGAGAGAGAAATATATAGAGAGAGAGAAATATAGAGATAGGTAGATAGATAGATATAGAAATGTAAAACATTCTTTTTGAATATTTGAAGTTATCTTAATTTTTTTGCTTTACATTTAGTTAGATATTTAGAGATTTTGTTCCAGATATAGAGAGAGATCAAAAGATTATTAACTATATTTTGAGATATTGATATCTATCTATCCGATATGTCTTTATAATTTTAAATATTGAGGTAAAATAGGAACTCTACACAAACCACTTCACTACAAATGTTGGAAAATTACTATGTCCTAAAATATCTGTGTGCTAATTAGATTAATAATTTTTTGTTTCACATAGGGGAAAAATCACTCAGCCAACAACCAGAAGACAGTCCACCCCAAGCAAAACATGATTGGGCAATCAGCCCAAGTCCCATTGAGGATGTGGAGGAAGGAGAGGTGGGCGACATGGGCACCCCACCAGGTGAGTGTCTGACACACCAGCTTACGGTAATCTATGCATGGCTGCCTTTTGTTTAATTTAATTTGTCTACTCTATTTTAGGGGATCTGGTTGTGCTTCATTCAAGCAACAGTGCCACCCCCGAGGATGTGGAGGAATTAGGCTACATGGGCACCCCACCAGGTCAGTGTCTGAGACAACAGCTTTATTATGGTAAGGTAAAAACTATGTATGTGTGCATATTTCTAAAGACATTTTTTGGTTTCATTCCACTTTAGGTACAACAACAAGAAGTGACTATTTCACCTCTGAAAGTGCCCAACGGCTAATTGGTCAAATAATGGCCTGGAATAAAGACATTGATGAAATGCGTAATCGGCTGGATCGTATGCAGCAGGAAATGAAGGACATGATTGATGTTTTGGGTCGAATCTAAATGCCCTTTTTTAAACCCTAAAACATCAATCATGTCCTTCATTTCCTGTTTTGCTGACCCCATTCTGGGCCTTCTCTTTCTTTTTTTGGCAGAACATAAATGGCTGTTTAACCTAATGTCAAAAAGGAGGGCTGTTTCTCGTATATACCTCAAAAATCCACAAAAAAATAAAACTTGATTTTCTAAAAAACACAAAAAAAAAAAAAAAAAGTGATTTTAAAAAACCAAAAAAAAAAAAAAATTGATTTTAAAAAACCAAAAAAAAATAAAAAAATTAATTTTAAAAAACCAAAAAAATAAAAAAATTGATTTTAAAAAACCCAAAAAAAAATAAAAAAATTTATTTTAAAAAACCAAAAAAATAAAAAAATTGATTTTAAAAAACCAAAAAAAATAAAAAAAATTAATTTTAAAAAACCAAAAAAATAAAAAAATTGATTTTAAAAAACCAAAAAAAATAAAAAAAATTAATTTTAAAAAACCAAAAAAATAAAAAAATTGATTTTAAAAAACCAAAAAAAAATAAAAAAATTAATTTTAAAAAACCAAAAAAAATAAAAAAATTAATTTTAAAAAACCAAAAAAATAAAAAACTTGATTAAAAAACCAAAAACAAATAAAAAAACTTGATTTGCAAAAACCAAAAAAAAACTAAAAAAACTTGATTAAAAAAAAAATAAATAAAAAAAACTTGCTTTTAAAAAAACAAAAAAAAACAAAACTTGATTTTCCAAAAAAAAAAAAGCCTGTTTGCGAAAATCAAAAAGCCAAAAATATTTTTTTGTGGATTAGGTAGAAATATTTAAATATAATTATATTTTGCTACATTATTAAGATATCATTATATTTTTGTCTATGAACATTTTATACTAAATGCAGAACTGAATGCATAACAACCATTAATAAAAACATCTCCTTATAGGATTTTAAAAAATGTGTGGTTTGTTATTTCAAGGCTCAGTATCAGTTTGGTTATAATTGTAAAAAAGTTGTTTACAGTGGCAATGGAGCTTATTTAGACATTTTTAAAATTCAAATACAGTTGGCACTACAACTGCTCGACCATAACCTAGGAGACAGCCCAAAAGAAAGGCAAGCAATAAATATAATGCCAGATTTCAGCAATATTTTTTTTATTGTAAAAAATTATATATCCTGGCCCATTGCAATGGCCCCCCTACCCATAAAATAATTAACATATTGCTGTCTAACTTGACGGGAATTTTGGGGGGCCAAGCCAGTACGGACAGTATCCAGGCCTGTAAGGTTGGCTTCTATTTGTCCGGCCTCAGGCCCAACTGTGCCTATATAATTGGTAGAATGCTTGTTTAAAAAGTTGTGCAGAATGCAGCACGATAAAATGATAAAATTAAGTTTGTATTCCGCCAAATTAATGGCTGTTTGAAACAGGCGGAACCGGCTGGCCAGAATTCCAAACGCATTCTCAACCACTCTTCTAGCTCTGGCCAGCCGGTAATTAAAAACCCTCCTCTCCGGGGTGAGGGTTCTTTGGGGGAATGGCCTCATGAGGTGCTTGCTGAGAGCGAAGGCTTCATCGGCAATGAAGACAAAGGGGAGTCCTTCCACGTTATCCTCATCAGGTGGCAATCCCAGGCCACCACTCTGGAGACGCTGGCAGAACTCCGTCTGGGCAAATACTCCTCCATCCGACATCCAGCCATTCTTCCCCACGTCCACATATAAAAAATCATAGTGTGCCGACACCACCGCCATTAAAACAATACTGTGGAACCCCTTATAATTAAAATAATATGACCCCGAATGGGGTGGTGGCACAATGTGGACATGTTTCCCATCTATAGCCCCTCCACAATTGGGAAAGTCCCAACGGCTGGCAAAATGGGATGCCACAGTCTGCCATTCCTGTGGCGTTGAAGGAAACTGGGAAATCAAACAAGAAAACCAAAATCAATTAATTTGGAAGCTAACATTGCAAGAAAATTAGACAATTAAAAACATTATTCCCCAGCATCAGTATAACATTCAATAATTTAATTCTTCTGGAATAACTAATATGGAAAGGCACACTTATCAGATTGCTCACCCCCTCTGATGGAACATTGATTACATTTTAGGGGGTTGTGAAATCCCTAAAAAAAATTACTTTTAGGACACGCAGGAATTTAGGGACTAAAAAGGCTACAAGACTGCAGTTGTCGCACTCTGCAGGTGCAGTTGCTAACCAGCTTACAGTAAATGAGGTAATGTAAAAAGGCATTCATGTTGCAAGGAGTACACAATCACAGGCAAGGGCAATTAATGAAAACACTTTGAGGCTTGCATATGATTTGATGATGGAAATCAGCAGAGCTTCTGCTCATTTACTAAAGCACTGGAACAAATGCACTTGTAGAGTGCACATGCATTTTGCAAACTGCAACATATATTTGCTTTAGACAAATCAACACCACAGAACATTCAAGCAAATTTTAACGAGGGTGGGGGTGGGGGGGTTGTGAAATCTAGATAATTGCTCATTAGCAGCACACTATTTGGAGTGAGTTTAGGTGGGGGGGGGGGTGGGGGGGTTGTGAAATCTAGATAATTGCTCATTAGCAGCACACTATTTGGAGTGAGTTTAGGTGGGGGGGGTGGGGGGGTTGTGAAATCTAGATAATTGCTCATTAGCAGCACACTATTTGGAGTGAGTTTAGGTGGGGGGGGTGGGGGGGTTGTGAAATCTAGATAATTGCTCATTAGCAGCACACTATTTGGAGTGAGTTTAGGTGGGGGGGGGTGGGGGGGTTGTGAAATCTAGATAATTGCTAATTATAAGCACACTAAATACACTCCAACAAAATACATTCAAAATGAGTAGACTAGGTGGATATGTTCCCATCACTTCATGCTGGGAAGGTTATTGAAGGAAAATATACATGCATGACAAAAAATAACAGGAAAAAATTCCAGCATGTGTGAGGATAAAAAGGGGACATTCACACTATATTGCAATGATGGTAAGTAGTGTTTGAAGCAAGAAATACATTACATTATCAAAGATTACATAAAAGAACATGTGATGCTAATAAAAGAAAAATATCTTACCTTAATATAGTCCTTCTGCAGGACCTGTATGATGGCAGAACAGGTCTCTGGGATAATGATCCCCAGAGCCTGGGGGGAGATGCCTGTCGAGAACTTAAGGTCCTGCAGGCTTCTCCCTGTGGCCAAATACCGCAAGGTAGCGACCAGCCTCTGCTCCGGAGTGATGGCTTGCCTCATGCAGGTATCCTGCCTGCTGATATAGGGGGTCAGCAAAGCCAACAAACGGTCAAAAACGGGGTCCGTCATCCGGAGAAAGTTCCTGAAATCCTCAGGATTATTCTCACGGATCTCACGGAGCAAAGGCATGTGACAGAACTGGTCACGCTGAAGCAACCAATTCTTGGTCCATGAACTCCTCCTCGCCCTGTTCATGGACTGGTCTTGGGCTGAAGAATAAACTACAGCACCAAGCACATACAATGCACGAGCTCTACGACGAGTACGTACAGGTAACATGGCTTCAAAACGGTCGGCTGGTCAGAACGCACTAAACAGAACGCACTGAAGAACAGCAAGGCCTGTGAAGAACGACCTGAAAATCAGGAACGAGCGGCCAATAAAACAAAGATTTCTCAATGCCAACTGACCAAACGCACTGAAAAGCAGATACAAACCTCACAAGCACAGACTGAACAACAGTTAAAACGAACTGAAAAATACGAGTCTCACAAGCGCGAATCGTCTCTCACCAAACTTCTATTAACACGAGATAAACACGAGATTAGCAGAAGGAGCCCAAAGGGTGTCGTACGGGCTACTGAACTTCCGTTTTATAGTCTCGTCGGACTTGGTGTACGTCACCGCGTACTAAGCTGTCGTACTTTTGTGTGGTCGTGTGTGTGCAAGTCCGTTCGTAAGAAAGTCTGCCGCAAGTCCGCCGAAGGTACGTCGGAAGTATGTCGGACAGGCTGTCGGACTTTTGTAGGTGAAACGTCCGACCGTGTGTACGCGGCATTAGAGTCTACAAAAGACTTGAGACTTGGGTGGAAGTTCACCTTCCAGCAGTTCAACAACCCTAAACAAACAGCCAGAGCTACAATGGAATGGTTTAGATCAAAGCATATTCATGTGTTAGAATGGCCCAATCACAGTCCAGACCTAAATCCAATTGAGAATCTGTGGCAAGACTTGAAAATTGCTGTTACTTAGTTACATAGTGGGTGAGGTTGAAAAAAGACACAAGTCCATCAAGTCCAACCTATGTGTGTGATTATATGTCAGTATTACATTGTATATCCCTGTATGTTGTGGTTATTCAGGTGCTTATCTAATAGTTATTTGAAACTATCAATGCCCCCCGCTGAGACCACCGCCTGTTGAAGGGAATTCCACATCCTTGCCGCTCTTACAGTAAAGAACCCTCTACGTAGTTTAAGGTTAAACCTCTTTTCTTCTAATTTTATTGAGTGGCCACGAGTCTTATTAAACTCTCTTCTGCGAAAAAGTTTTCTCCCTATTGTGGGGTCACCAGTACAGTATTTGTAAATTGAAATCATATCCCCTCTCAAGCGTCTCTTCTCCAGAGAGAATAAGTTCAGCGCTCTCAACCTTTCCCCATAACTAAGATCCTCCAGACCCTTTATTAGCTTTGTTGCCCTTCTTTGTACTCGCTCCATTTCCAGTACACCCTTCCTGAGGACTGGTGCCCAGAACTGGGCAGCATACTCCAGGTGCGGCCGGACCAGAGTCTTGTAGAGTGGGAGAATTATCATTTTATCTCTGGAGTTGATCCCCTTTTTAATACATGCCAATATTCTGTTTGCTTTGTTAGCAGCAGCTTGGCATTGCCTGCCATTGCTGAGCCTATCATCTACTAGGACCCCCAGGTCCTTTTCCATCCTAGATTCCCCCAGAGGTTCTCCCCCCAGTGTATAGATTGCATTCAGATTTTTGCCACCCAAATGCATTATTTTACATTTTTCTACATTAAACCTCATTTTCCATGTAGTTGCCCACCCCATTAATTTGTTCAGATCTTTTTGCAAGGTTTCTACATCCTGTGGAGAAGTTATTGCCCTGCTTAGCTTATTATCATCTGCAAATACAGAGATTGAACTGTTTATCCCATCCTCCACGTAGTTTATAAACAATTTAATCAGGATTGGTCCCAGCACAGAACCCTGGGGAACCCCACTACCCACCCCTGACCATTCCGAGTACTCCCCATTTATCACCACCCTCTGAACTCGCCCTTGTAGCCAGTTTTCAACCCATGTACTCACCCTATGGTCCATGCCAACGCACCTTATTTTGTACAGCAAACGTTTATGGGGAACTGTGTCAAATGCTTTTGCAAAATCCAGATACACCACGTCTACGGGCCTTCCTTTATCTAGATGGCAACTCACCTCCTCATAGAAGGTTAGTAGATTGGTTTGGCAAGAAGGATTCTTCATGAATCCATGCTGATTACTGCTAATGATGCCGTTCTCATTACTAAAATCTTGTATATAGTCCCTTATCATCCCCTCCAAGAGTTTACATACTATTGATGTTAGGCTAACTGGTCTGTAATTCTTAGGGATGTATTTTGGGCCCTTTTTAAATATTGGTGCTAAATTGGCTTTTCTCCAATCAGCTGGTACCATTCCAGGCAGTAGACTGTCAGTAAAAATTAGGAACAATGGTCGGGCAATCACTTGACTGAGTTCCCTAAGTACCCTCGGATGCAAGCCATCTGGTCCCGGTTATTTATTAATGTTAAGTTTCTCACGTCTAATTTTAATTATGTCCTCTGTTAACCATGGAGGTTCTTCCTGTGAGAAGATAAACATTGCAGTTTTCGTTACTGAAGCCCCTCGATTCCCTCGTGAAGACTGAGGAGAAAAATAAATTCAATACCTTCGCCATCTCCCCATCCTTTGTAACCAGATGTCCTTCCTCATTCTTTATGGAGCCAATATGGTCTGTCCTCCCTTTTTTACTGTTTACATACTTAAAGAATTTCTTGGGTTTTTTTTTGCTCTCCTCCGCTGTGTGATCAGAGATTATGGGGCCACACAGTATACACACACACAGTATACACACACACAGTATACAATCACACAGTATACACATACATGTACACACAGTATACAATCACATAGTATACACATATATGTACACACAGTATACACAGATAAGTTTCTATTGGCTGAGAAGGTACTGGAGAGGTGGGGCAGCTATAATCTTGGGATTTTTAGACCAAAAGGATGTCGGTAAGGGACATTTCAGAGACAAATGTAAAAAAAACCACAGATTTTTACATACTGTCCCTGGTTTACTGAGGCTGGCAACCCTGATGGCACCCCTAGTGACCCGGGGCCCTCGGGCAGTGCCCAAGTGGCCGAATGGTCAGTCCACCCTTGGTTACAAGCAAACTATCCACACACTGCACTTTTTGTGCGATCCTCCTACAAAGGAAACACATACTCTTTGGAACAACATGATAGCGCTGACTATTTAAAAGTTTGGCCCTTTGGACATTTCTCCCTTCTCTAAATGTGAGAAAATTACAGTGTAAATGAATGTTTGTTTCTGTATCTGCCTGTAGGCTATGCCATGGATCTCAGACTGATCAGTGAGGACGGACGTCCATAGTGTGTATGTTCTAGCCAGAATCTAGGCTAACAACACTAAGGTTTCCTGCTGTCTCATTGCAACTTGACACCCAACACTGACCAATGCTGCATGATCCGTAAATACTGAGAGGATAACCGGGGAGGAGATTCCGCAAAATCCCTGTCTGTTCCATGGGGCAAATAAAACAACAAAACAATACAAGAAAAGCCTGGTCCCTTTCCTTCTGAACGCAGCGAAGGGACTTATCCCAAAAAAATGGTTGTACTCTGGGAAGCCAACCATAAGAGAATGGCTTCAAAGAAAAGAACATATTAGTAATATGGAATATCTACGTAGCAGAGATGAGGGACGAGAAGAAAGCCATAATATATCATGGGAGAAATGGAACGTCTTTAAGGCATCAGAGAAATTTGTCCAGGGAATGATAGAAATAGATTGAAGATAAGGAAGTAAGGGAAATGAGGGGTAGGGGAAAGGGATTCGAAATAAAGTAGATGTAAGTTAAACTATTTTAAAAGGATTTTGTATGTTATATATGAAATTTTTTTTTTAAAATAAAGATTAAATAATAAAAAAAAATGATGGGCGCGTGTGAGGGGTGGATAGCAACAGAAGGGGGCGTGTTCAGTAATGATGGATAAGATGGGGGTGGAATTTGACACGAAACTCAAACACATCTCCTAAACAAAGATATCTCTGCTATTCTTCCTACACTTGTTAAGGGGAAAACTTGTAGGAAGAATAGCAGAGATATATTTGTTTAGGAAATGTGTTTGAGTTTCGTGACAAATTCTGCCCCCATCTTAACAGCACTGCCGATCATTACAAAATACGCCCCCTTCTGTTGCCATCCGCCCCTCACACGCTCCCATGATGAATACATCTGCCCCTTGCAGAGTTGCACAAGCAGGGCTTTTTTTCTCAAACAATAGGTGCTGGAACTTAACCACGACCCCCCAAAACCCTTCCAAATCACATCAAATTGTGGGTGTGGTCAGTCAAATTTCACAAACAGTAGGAGGGTCTTAAAGGGGCATTAAATACCAGGATTGCATTGCATACAGAGTGCAGAGTTCCGGGGGGTTACACACAGAGTGCAGAGCTGTCACTTGTAAACACAGAAACCAGACTTCTGTGTTTACAAGTGATTGTGGTGAGCAGGCACCAAAGGGTCTGATCCAGAAGTGGTGGAACTGAGTTCCACCAAGTTCCCCCTGAAAAAAAAGCCCTGTCGCACGAGCATCGGGAGCGTGTGGCACAATGACGCTTTTTGTGCGCAGGCGCTGTGAACAGCTGTTCCTTAATTACGGTGCTCGGACACTTTCGGCAGCTCCGTACTGCGCAAGCGCTGTGCCTGCGCAGTACAGGGCGGGCATTATTCAACGGGGGGCATTTCTCGCCACAACAATGGCAACGTTGTCCTATGTTTTGACCTGCCTTGCGCAGCCCGCACTACTATATCTGTCCAATTTTGATATATAATAAAGTTCATAATTGTAGGTAAGACGGCTGTTCGCCTTACTCCCCTCCTCCCTGTTGAACTCCTTGGGGTCTCTTCCCCACTTTGTATCTTCATAATCCTTCATGTTCAGGAGTTTTCGGGATAGGCGCCACCTAAATCGGGAAGTTGGCATACCTATTAGTGCTGACCAACGCATTGGTCCAGCACTCCTGATCCTACGATACCCAACCTGGTGTTTTATTATTTGTTACACTCTCTAGATGTACAAAGCTGGTAGAGACATCCCCTCAGCTGTAATTGCAGAGAAAGGCATTTCTGCAAAGTATTGACTCAGGGGGGCGCCATACAAATTCCCCCCACACTTTTCATATATTTATTTGTAAAAAAAAAAATTGAAAACCATTTATCCTTTTCCTTCCACTTCACAATTATGTGCCACTTTGTGTTGGTCTATCACATAAAACCCCAATAAAATACATTTACATTTTTGGTTGTAACATGACAAAATCGGGAAAATTTCAAGGGGCATGAATACTTTTTAAGGCACTGTATGTCCTGTCTCTCTGACAGTAGATGGCAATTTTACTCTTTTTTTTCTTTATTTTTTCAATAGCCGGGTGCTGGCAATTGTAACTGTGAGTCATATTAAATGGGATTTTATTTTTTTCTTTAGAAATGTCATTTTATCTGTATATGCTTCAGATGCGCCACTTTACAGGCACATTAAGGGGACCCCACAGGCACTAAATTTAAAGGAATTTTTCATTTTTATTGTTGTACTTTAAGCATCATTAAAATCACTGCTCCTGAAAAAAACTATTGTTTTCAAAAAAATTTTTTTTATTGATACCTGTCCCCCAGGGCAGTACCCAGACCCCCATACCCCTTATGGCCAATTACTTGCATATTCTGTAAGCCTCTAAAATGTGCATTTTTGATTCTTCCTGTTCGGTTCCCATAGACTTCAATGGGGTTTGCTGTTCGGGTTAGAACATTTCCCCTGTTCAGCCCCTCCCTACTCCTCACCAGTGCCCATCAGTGCCTCCTCAGCAGTGCTGCCTCATCAATGCCCCATCACTGCTGCATATCAGTGCAGTCTGATAGTGCCCATCAGTGCAGTCTATTAGTGCCCGTCAGTGCAGTCTATTAGTGCCCATCAGTGCAGCCTATTAGTGCCCATCAGTCCAGTCTATTAGTTCCCATCAGTGCAGTCTATTATTGCCCATCAGTGCAGTCTATTAGTGCCCATCAGTGCAGTCTATTAGTGCCCATCAATCCAGTCTATTAGTGCCCATCAGTGCAGTCTATTATTGCCCATCAGTGCAGTCTATTAGTGCCCATCAGTGCAGTCTATTAGTGCCCATCAGTGCAGTCTATTAGTGCCCATCAGTGCAGTCTATTAGTGCCCATCAGTGCAGTCTATTAGTGCCCATCAGTCCAGTCTATTAGTGCCCATCAATCCAGTCTATTAGTGCCCATCAGTGCAGTCTATTAGTGCCCATCAGTGCAGTCTATTAGTGCCCATCAGTCCAGTCTATTAGTGCCCGTCAGTCCAGTCTATTAGTGCCCGTCAGTCCAGTCTATTAGTGCCCATCAGTCCAGTCTATTAGTGCCCGTCAGTCCAGTCTATTAGTGCCCATCAGTGCAGTCTATTAGTGCTCGTCAGTGCAGTCTATTAGTGCCCATCTGCCCAGTCTATTGGTGCCCATCAGTGCAGTCTATTAGTGCCCATCAGTGCAGTCTATTAGTGCCCATCAGTGCAGTCTATTAGTGCTCGTCAGTGCAGTCTATTAGTGCCCATCTGCCCAGTCTATTGGTGCCCATCAGTGCAGTCTATTAGTGCCCATCAGTGCAGTCTATTAGTGCCCATCAGTGCAGTCTATTAGTGCCCGTGAGTCCAGTCTATTAGTGCCCGTGAGTCCAGTCTATTAGTGCCCGTCAGTCCAGTCTTTTAGTGCCCATCAGTGCAGTCTATTAGTGCTCGTCAGTGCAGTCTATTAGTGCCCATCAGTGCAGTCTATTAGTGCCCGTCAGTGCAGTCTATTAGTGCCCGTCAGTGCAGTCTATTAGTGCCCGTCAGTGCAGTCTATTAGTGCCCATCAGTCCAGTCTATTAGTGCCCATCAGTGCAGTCTATTAGTACCCATCAGTGCAGTCTATTAGTGCCCATCAGTGCAGTCTATTAGTGCCCATCAGTGCAGTCTATTAGTGCCCATCAGTGCAGTCTATTAGTGCCCGTCAGTGCAGTCTATTAGTGCCCGCCAGTCCAGTCTATTAGTGCCCATCAGTCCAGTCTATTAGTGCCCATTAGTGCAGTCTATTAGTGCCCATCAGTGCAGTCTATTAGTGCCCGTCAGTGCAGTCTATTAGTGCCCATCAGTGCAGTCTATTAGTGCCCATCAGTGCAGTCTATTAGTGCCCATCAGTGCAGTCTATTAGTGCTTGTCAGTGCAGTCTATTAGTGCCCATCAGTGAAGCTTCATCACTGCACATCGGTGAAGAAGAAAATTACTTATTTTCAAACTTTTATAACAGAAACAAGGAAAAAGTTTGCTTTTTTCCCCCAAATTTTTGGTCTTCTTTTTGTTTGTTTAGCAAAAAATAAAAAACCCAGTAGTGATTAAATACAACCAAAAAAAGCTCTATCCGTCTCAAAAATCGATAAAAATTGCATATGGGTAAAGTGTTGCATGACCGCACAATTGTCATTCAACGCGAGACAGCGCTGAAAGCTGAAAATTGGCCTGGGCAGGAAGGGGGTTTAAGTACCCGGTAGGCAAGTGGTTAACAAAAAGTACAGCTCACAAACTGGTGAGACGGTAGGTTTAAATCAGAGGTACACAAAACTATTACTGATAGAATTATTGGAATAAAAAAAAAAAATGTTCACTTCACCAGGGGAAAATAAAGAAATAAAGGCCTGTGAAAAGAAAACGAATGCAGCCGCCACATCTAAGGACTGGAAAGCTGCAATATATTATATTTGTGTTCTTGGGTTTAGATACACTTTAAATAAAATGCATCACTTTCAGTGTGGGAATTCTTATTGACTGATGAATGGGTTGGGATGAGAGATAGGGTGACCTTCAGCCTCTTTTTACCATCCACCATATAAGAGATTAGATACATGTACAGATTGTCATATCAGGATCCTAACACAGAGAAACGAAACTCGAAACTGTACGGAAAGATACAAGAAAAAAGAAATGTGAATTCCCCAATCTCACTTTCCTCCTATACTTGAATTATTAGACACGAGACCAAGCAGGAAAATCCCGAATAATATAAAATTCATTTGTTTCTGAAGTAACCACCCAAATACTTTCAGGTTTGGAAGACTCAGAAATCCGTCCAAAAATGTCATTGGATAGATTATCCACAGGGAATCCGGGGGGACAATGCACACACCTTGGTATGAAAGATAATTGTCCACCTCAATTTTCATAATTGCAAAAATTCATTCAGATCATTCCTGTGCCAGAGGAACGAGATCCAGGGATGAGGCCTCCTATGGTTTTGAGGCAAACCCTGAACATTCACAGTTCATAGATACACTAAACTAATGCAAGAATTGACTGATGAGTAACCATCCAAATACTTCCAGGCAAGGAGAGCTTTCATCAGAGAAGCAGACAAGAGGTCCATGGTAACTCTGGAGGAGCTGCAGATATCCACAGCTCAGGTGGGAGAATCTGTCCACAGGACAACTATTAGTCGTGCTCTCCACAAATCCGGCCTTTGTGGAAGAGTGACAAGAAGAAAGACATTGTTGAAAAAAAGCCATAAGAAGTCCCATTTGCAGTTGAGACCAAAATTGAACTTTTTGGCCTAAAAGCAAAACGCTATATGTGGTGGAAAAGGAACACTGCACATCACCCTGAACACACCATCCCCACCGTGAAACATGGTGGTGGCAGCATCATGTTGTGGGGGATGCTTTTCTTCAGCAGGGACAGTAAGGCTGGTCAGAGTTGATGGGAAGATGGATGGAGGTATACATTAGAGGTATACATTCCTAATGCGGTTTCACACTATGTGGCTTATTGGTTTTTTATTCGTCTACTTGATCCCATATTGGCTAGTCATTGATGTGACATCTGTGAGGCTGTAACAAAACCCATTGGAGGCTCTTGATTCTGAGCAGGGGACCTTTTGAATACACACATGCACTTGACTCTTTTTGTCCTAAAGAGTCCATTTGCTCAGGTAACAGTTTTATTGTACACCCGGAGGTTGAGGACATGAGGTGTCGTTCTCTGCAGCACTAGCCACTTGCTGACTGCCTAACTGTAAATGTACGTCATTAATTTGACGTTAAATACTCGCCATAGTTGCCATAACCATGTTATCTCCTTTTCAGTCAGGCGGTCGGCTTTCAGATAAAAGTGGTCCCAGCGGCAGGGTCACTTTTATAGGCAGTGGAAGAGGTGCCCATCCCGCCGCTTCCCGGTAGTTTCCGCACTTACCAGAGCCGTCAGTAAGCCCAGAACTTATCAGGTGCGGCCGATGGCTAGGCAGGAAGTCGAGTGAGGGCAAGATGCCCCCCACTCAGCTCTATTCTCTTGGAGGACCAAAGGCTTTTAAAGGTAAATGAGAGATCTGGGGTCTTTTTGATGAACGAGGCAGTAAGATGGAGCCCAAATGGGAACGTACTCAGTGGCGTCTCCAGCTTTCATATTTAGGGGTGGGCACATGGGGGGACAGGGACAAAAGTAAGGGGGCCAACTATAAAATGCAATTATATATATCCTGGGGCCCTTCACTTCTGTTTCGGGGCCCTTTATTACGACCCCACAACGGGACCCTTTCACATGTTCTGCAGTGAGACCCCTTCCTACTGTATTGGGGCCCCCAAGGTGGCAGAAAACAAGAGATATGTCACCAGCACACCAGAAAAATATAAGGGTCCAAAGTAGTGGGAGAATTACCAGGGTTACACTTGTGACTGGGCCCTGGTGTTCTGTCACTGTGGGGTTCCCCAGACTCCTCTTGCCATCCCGTTCCTGCTATTGACAGCGATGGTCTGGCATCTGTCCTTTGGCAGCGGCGGCAGTCTATTAGAACCTAGTGCTGGTGACATTATGGGTATATGCAGGGGAAGGCTGGCACTATTGGTTGTAGAGAGCTGAGCCCCCAGCTGGTCACCTAGCAGCAGTAATGCTGTATAACCTTCTCTGTTGACATACCGATCGGGCTGTGATCCAGGTGATGTTCCCAGTCAGATCTAATAAACACAGTATTTATTAGAATCAAGAGTACAATCACATATATATCTACAGTGTGTGTGTGTGTGTGTATATATATATATCTCAACCATATGTTCAGCAGCCATGTGGGCTCCATGCCTGTAAGGTGTGGGCTTTGATCAATACAACCACTATCATATTTAACATTAGATTTGACTAGGAGCATCACGTGGATTGCATTCTGATCAGCATATCAGCTAAGCATGAAAAGACAGGAAAATTAGGGCTTTATAGGTGCAAAATAAATTGTCAGAATATCAAATATATTATATAAAAATTATTTTATTTTGAGGAGCAAAATAGGAATTTATAGATTAAAAGAGGGGGGAAAAGGGGAGGAGATACACAGATGGCAAGTACAATAGATTACAATTTCAACAACGCAGCAGTATATGATGAACTTCCCAACATGTTTCGCCCATATGTCGGGCTTCCTCAGGGGATGCTTTCCGTTTGCAATATACAGTGCCTTCTATATCTCCTAGAAAAGGAACCAAAAACTGCGGGGACGGCTAGATGTTTTGCTGCATCAAACGAACCATGCGCTAAAGGTGACCATAGATGGCAGACAAAGACCAAATGGATAGGTTCTGCAGCTGGCTTAATACCAAGGGCCACACACCTCCGGATACTGTAGTTACTCTTATGCCCCGTACACACGGTCGGATTTTCCGATGGAAAATGTGTGATGGGACCTTGTTGTCGGAAATTCCGACCATGTGTAGGCTCCATCACACATTTTCCATCGGAATTTCCGACACACAAAGTTTGAGAGCTTGATATAAAATTTTCCGACAACAAAATCCGCCCCGTTTTTACGTCACTGCGTTCAGAACGATCAGATTTTCAGACAACTTTGTGTGACCGTGTGTATGCAAGACAAGTTTGAGCCAACATCCGTCTGAAAAAAATCCATGGATTTTGTTGTCGGAATGTCCGATCAATGTCCGACCGTGTGTACAGGTCGTAAGGCTATCTGGATCGAGTATAACAGCGTGCTTGTGTCCCTTAGTTCCCGCAGCCATGTCAGCTAAGCAACCTGCAGGGAGCTCAACTGTCTACAACCATTAGAGATGGGCTTGGGTGTGTTTGAAATTCCATGTGCTTGATCCCGCCGGGAAGCCGACACTGCACAGCGCTAATCACAGACAGTCTGACATTTCCTGATCTGTGCAGCTGCGGACTGGGAATTGTCTCACTGCCTGTGATAAGCGGTGTGCAGTGTCGGCTTCCTGATGGGCTCAGGCAGGTGGGAGTTTGAACACACCAGAGCCCATTTCTAAAAATCAATTGTGCTGACCCTCCTGTGCATGAGCCCATCAGCCCCCATAAAGTAACCAGCACCGGGTCCTAATGCGCTGCCGCTGCTGTCATGGAGACAGGGACCAGCGCTGTCAATAGCTGGGACAGGACAGCAACTCTGGTTGTTTGGCCACTGGTCCACAATGGGAGGATTCCCCCATCCACCTATAATGTGTAGATGGGGGAATTGGATCTTTTTTGTTTATCATTCAACTTAATAGTTGAATGAAAGAAGTGATCAATGTATGGGCTGCCTAAGTGCTAAGGCCAGCCATCCAAAGTTTAAATCTCGGCTGGTTCAGCTGGAACTGTCTGACATTTGAACCATTAATGGGCAGGCTGAATGTACCAAGTTGATCGATCGACTTGGGTACAAGCAGCCTGCTGGATACGCTATAGCTGCTAGTGATGATCACTGTTTGTCGGGAGAATACAATTGGTCAGTGGAAGGGATTCCCCTGTTACCACTGTCTTTGTTGATGGGGGAATCATGCACATTTCTTTCCTGCAATCTGCAGTCACCTCACCAATTTCAGAACTTACAGGCTGATTCTCCTGTCATACGGATGGGAGAAATCAGTCTGTTTTATTCACTGTCTCTGTGATAATGGGAGGCTTGCCCCCCCCCCCCTTGCTGGTGGAGTCCTTCCTGCAACTCCCTCTCCTCCCTGCCAATGAGGATGCAGGGAGAGGGAGCAGATCGGGCGGCCGTGGCTGTGTGAGCGGCTCTCGCATTATGCATTGCACAGTGTCAGTGAGCAGATGGAGGGGGAGAAATTCCCCGCAGGAGCTGCCAGGGACGCCCTGTCTCTCAGGAGAGCCCGTGTCCGACCCCAGCAAGATGCGGGACACCCAGCTATATATACAAACTGTGTTTTAATTGGGGGAGCACATAGTGGGGCACAGTATAATTTTGGGGGGGGGGTCATGGCCCCCTGTGGCCCCCCTTAGTGATGCCACTGAACGTACTCCCTACTGGGTTGAACAACAACCTCTCCCTTCAACTCCAGTGTATGATGTAATCTCAGAGGGACCTAACCCTGTCAAGAAACGTCTCCATTGCAGCCTGCTAAGGCCCTGTGTGCTAAGTTGCGACTGTTTCGCCAAACTAGCAGGAGATAATGAGGAATATGAAGATTGTGAGGAATATGATTGATGCTGTGGATGTCCCACCTATGCAAGAAGTCTCTGTTAAATGGTACCTGCCTTCTCTCTTGCTTAAGCCTCTGGCCTCTCTTGATCTGGAAGCAGGAAGCCCCAATACAGCGACTACGGATAGTCCAGATGCGCCCAATTGACCTCCATCCACCTGTGGATTGAAGAGGATAACCTTCAACCTGACTCCCAAAGGACACTGTTGCTTGTTGGCCTTTGCAGTCTAACCACGGGCAGCTTTCTGCAAGATACTCTGATTATGTTGTTTGAACTTATACTGTTATGCTTTAATTATGTTTGCAATTCTTTTTTGCTCCTTACTGTGTTGCAATGCAGAGGACAGCATCTGTCAAGGGGAGAGGGAAGTGTAGGCAGGTGCAGTCTATTTTCTCTACTGCATTGCAGGAGGAGAGAATGTCAAGAGGAACATGGCTCCTCTAAGGTTTCCTGGGTCACTGGGGAAGCTATCTTATCGAATGCTGCTGCCACCATGTGAGTCTAGCAGCCATCTTGGTTCAGACAAAGCCTATTTAAGCTCCCATGCTTGGCGTGCATTTTGCATGTGGGCAGTGTAGGGACAGGTCACCCATCTGACAGGGACAGTGACTAGCACCAGAGAGAGTCTCTAGTTGAGTAGGGAAAGGACAGGCACACATCATCCTGGAGATCTCCTCATTTGGACTTGGACCGACCAGGCTGCATTCCGCCCCTCAAGACAGATGCTGTTGGCACATCTAGACCTGCTCTGCTACACATTGCTGATATTGCCGCAAGTGTTTCCGGTCAGGTGCCTTCCCGCCAGGTTTGTTGTGAATTACTGGATTCTTCATTAATACAAGTTCTGTTCTCTGCAATCAGACTGCACCTCCCCACACACCTTTCTCCTGACTTCATTTAGAGTGCCACATTTCTTCTCTATACTAATCTTTCTCTCTCTTCTAATGTTAGAAGGTGTGATTATCTTTACTACTGCAACAAAAACCTCCCTCTTCTGTACTCTGATCGCTGATCAAATATTATAGATATGGCCCAGCCACACCCTATGTAGGAGGATGCGACCAACCCAACTGCATACTTCCCCAGTGTCTGAGACCTTCATTGCCATTTTTCTCCTCAGTGATGGCGTCTGCTGATCTGAGAGCTGAGCTGGAATGTTCCTTCTGTATGAACATTTATACAGATCCTGTAATGCTGAGATGTGGACACAACTTCTGCCGGGTCTGTATTGATCGTGTGCTGGATACACAGGGGGGGTCTGGAGGATATTCCTGTCCTGAATGCAGAGAGAAGTTTCAGGATCGTCCTGCACTGCAGAGGAACATAACACTACATAACATAGTGGAAAATTTCCTGTCCGCTCAACCATATCGGGAGGAGTCCGGGGTCTTCTGTACTTACTGTGTGGACTCTCCTGTACCTGCTGTTAGATCCTGTCTGCACTGTGAGGTTTCTCTGTGTGATAAACACCTGAGAGTCCACAAAAAGTCCCCAGAACACATCTTAACTGACCCCATCTTGTCCATGGAAAGCAGGAAATGCTCCGTCCATAAGAAGATCCTGGAGTATTACTGCACTGAGGATGATACCTGTATCTGTGTGTCTTGCTGTATGATTGGAGGACATAAAGGACATGAGATGGAGTCACTGGATGAGGCTTCTGAGAAGAAGAAGGAGACACTGAGGAATGTTCTGCAGAAACTTCTGTTTAAGAGAGAGGAGACGGAGGAAAGAGTCCAGAGTGTGCAGGAACACAGGAGGAAAGTAGAAGAAGAAGCAGCTGGTGACACTGAGAGAGTCACTGGGGTTTTTATAGAGTTTAGGAGACGCCTGGAAGACCTGGAGAAGAGAGTCCTGAGGGACATCTCTGGGCGGGCAGAGCGGATCTCCATCTCTGTTGCCAATTTCATCCGGGATCTGGAAATAAAAAAGGAGGAGCTGTCCAGGAAGATGCGTCACATTGAGGAGCTGTGTAGCATAACGGATCCACTGACTGTCTTACAGGAATCAGACACAGGTGACTTGTGTGATACTGAGGATGGAGATAATGAGGACAGAGAGAGACATGAGGAACTCCTCCATGATGGAGGGGGTCTGGATGTGGCGGGGGTCTTACACACAGGTTTATCTGATATAATAACAGAGGTAAATGTATACTTCCCTATACAGGGACCTGCAGACATATTACTGGATGTAAACACAGCTCATGATTATCTACATATATCAGATGACAGGAAAATGGCATCCAGATCAAATATAGACCAGAATCGTCCAGAAACACCAGAGAGATTTCAGCGTTATACTCAGGTGTTGAGCAGTCAGAGTTTCTCCTCAGGTAGACATTACTGGCAAGTGGATGTCAGAGGATCAGGGAGCTGGAGAGTCGGGATGTGTTACCCCAGTATAGACAGGAGAGGAGAGCGGTCATGGATTGGGGATAATAACAAGTCCTGGGGTTTGGTTAGGTCTGGTAATCAGTATTGGGTAAAACACGGCAATGAACACACCCCCTTACCCACCAATATCCCCAGTAATAGAGTCGGGATATATCTGGATTATGAAGTCGGGCGGATCTCCTTTTATGATCTGTGTGACCCGATCCGACATCTCCACACCTTCACCACCACCTTCACTGAGCCCCTCCATGCTGGGTTATATGTATTGGAAGGTTGTTTAAAGATATGTGGGGAGGGGGGGGGGGGTCGGGAGATGTGAGAACTCCTCCCAGAGGGTGATGATGTCATAAAGAAAAGAGATGGGACTGATGGAATATTTAGCCAATGGATAAAGCAGTGGATGGGACTTTAGTTGGTGTCCTTCAGGGTTTTCCACTTTAAATAAATATAAGTGAGATTTCTCCTTCCTCCCTCTGTCACTGATCACTATGATTGGGTAGAATATCTTTCAAATTACTGAACTAACATGTTCCTATTGGTCATTGAGGAGGGGTGTGGCATCTATCTATCTATCTATCTATCTATCTATCTATCTATCTATCTATCTATCTATCTATCTATCTATCTATCTATCTATCTATCTATCTATCTATCTATCTATCTATCTATCTAGATTATAATGTGTAGATGGTCTCATTCCATATTATTAATACATTCACAATGAGTTTGTTCCATTGATTATTTATTGTATGAATAAATATAAATGAATAATAGATCTACAAATGAATAATAGATCTACAAATAGAAAGAGATTAAAATTGATGTAAAAATCTCAGAGGAAACATATGAAGAAATTATCCCGAGATTTACTAGTGAAAGCAAAAATGGGATTTATCACTAATATAATAATATTACTATAATAATGTATGATTACTAGAACTGGAAGGTATCCCCAATATAATGTGTCCCCATAGAATGGATCACCAATAGAATTCTATTGGATCACTTTTATAATGGATCCTAATATAATGTGTCCCCATAGAATGGATCACCAATAGAATTCTATTGGATCACTTTTATAATGGATCCTAATATAATGTATCATTGTGATGGTGTATCTTATAATTACTAGATGTGTCCTGGTGATGGGAGGAGAATTAGGAAAGGAGATGTTAATGTGAATAAAGTTTTTCTCTATTGTACATGTGAAGTGTTGGTGATATAACAGAAATAATAAAATGTAAATTTATTGATGAATGATGTGTGATTTTTGTGGTGGTGATCAGTGTGGGGGTGTCAGTGAGTGGGGGTGCAGGTGTCTGTACTAATGGATCAATTTAAAGTAGGTTGGGGTGTCAGTAGGTGATTAGTGCAGGTGTCTGTGCTGATGGATTAGTGTGGGAGGTATTGGGGTGTCAGTGAGTTTGGGGTGCAGTTGTCTATAATGATGGATTAGTGTGAGGATGTTGGGATGTCAATGAGTGGGGTGGGTAATGGTGTCTGTGCTGATGGATCTGTGTGGGGGTGTTGGGGTGTCAGTAAGATGGGGGTGCAAGTGTCTGTACTGATACATAGTTACATAGTAGTGCGAGGTTGAAAAAAGACACCAAGTCCAACCTATATGTGTGTGATTATATGTCAGTATTACATTGTATATCCCTGTATGGTGTGGTCGTTTAGGTGCTTTTGTAATGCCGCGTACACACGAGCGGAATATCCGACAGAAAAAGTCAGATGGGAGCTTTTTATTGTATATTCCAATCGTGTGTAGGCCTCATCGGACTTTTTACGTCGAAAATTCTGACGGACCTAGAAATGGAACATGTTCTATATTTTTCCGACGGAACCAATTCCTATCGGGAAAACCGATCGTCTGTATGCTGTTCCGACGGACCAAAAACGACGCATGCTCTGAAGCAAGTAGGAGACGCTGGCTATTGAACTTCCGTTTTCTAGTCCCGTCCTACGCGTTGTATGTCACCACGTTCTGGACGGTCGGAATTTGGTGTGACCGTGTGTATGCAAGACAGCTTGAGCGGAATTCCGTCGGAACTCCGTCGGAAAAACCTACAGAGTTTATTCCGACAGGAAAACCGGTCGTGTGTACAGGGCATAATAGTTTTTTGAAACTGTCGATGCCCCCCACTGAGCCTTTGTTCAGTTACGTGACAAATCTTTTATTCTTCCTGGTTACAGCGAGTTATATAGGTGGGCGGCTATTGCTTGTGGAGGAATACGTCATTAGCATAGGCTAGTAGCTACTTGATTGGTCATCTCCATATAAGGTGAGCTTCTTCCAGACCCTTAGGTGTCATCTCCTGGGTGTAGTCCTGGAGTGAAGGTGCCATCTTAGTTATACATTCTTCATTCGATGGGAGGGGGTGCTGCTGGCGGCCATTTTGAGCAAGGAATAAACAGACAACACTTCTATATGCAAAGAAATATAAACTTTGTAGTATAAAAGACAGAAATAGAAAATGGGCATTCTATCTGATCCGTCACAACACTGAAATCACCTGTTGCTGTGAGGAAGAAAAGCTGGCTGGTATGCAGCCTAAGCCAGGGATGCAAAGAGTTAATGATAAGGGTTTGCTGCTATACAGTAACATGATACCTCACACAGGCAGTGAGAGAAACTAAGAGCAGCCAGGTTTGCAGTAAGGAATAAGGAAGCACTTTTACACATACACAAGCAGATAGAAAAATAGACATTTTATATAAATAGTAAAATACGCATTTTACCTAATCCATCACAAGACCACCGCCTGTGGAAGGGAATTCCACATCCTAACCGCTCTAGTAAAGAACCTACGAAGTTTAAGGTTAAACCGATTTTCTTCTAATTTTAGTGAAATAGTTACATGATGAATCAGTGTGGGGGTATTGCGGTGGACACTGAGTTGGGGGTGCAGTTGTCTTTGCTAATGAATCAGTGTGGGGGTGTTGGGGTATTAGAGGGTGGGAGGCAAAGTTGTCTGTGCTAATGGGTCAATGTAGGGTTTTGAGGTGTCAGAGAGTGGGGATGCAGGTTTCTGTGCTAATGGATCAGTGAGAGGGGTGTTGGGGTGTCAGTGAGTGTGGGGTGCAGGTGTCTGTGCTGATGGGTCGATGTGTAGGGAGTTGGGCTGTTGGTAGGTGATGGGTGCCATTGTCTTTTCTGATGGACCAGTGTGGAGGGTGTTGGGATGTCAGTAAATGGTTGGTAAAGGTGTTTGTGATGATGAATTAGTGTGGGAGTGTTGGGGTATCAGTGAGTGGGGGTGCATGTGTCTGTGCTGATGGAACAGTGTGGAGGGTGTTGGGTAGGTATTGGGTGCAGTTTACTTTGCTAATAGATCAGTGTAGGAGATGCTGAGATGTATGCAGGGCTTTTTTTCAAGGGGAACTTGGTGGAACTCAATTCCACTACCTCCGGCTCAGAGGGGTGCCTGCTCACCACAATCACTTGTAAACACAGAAGTCCGGTTTCTGTGCTTACAAGTGACAGTTCTGCACTGTAACCCCCCTGAACTCTGCACTCTGTATGTAATGCAATCTTGGTATTTAATGCCCCTTTAAGACCCTCCTACTGTTCGTGAAATTTGACTGACCACACCCACTATTCGATGTGATTTGGAGGGTGTATGTGGGTGGAGGGGATTGGGGGGTCGTGGTTGAAGTCCAGCACCTATTGTTTGAGAAAAAAGCCCCGGATGTGTGTGTGTGTATTGGGGGGGTGCATATGTGTGTTGTGGTGGAAATTATAAGCCTCGCCTATAAGCAAATAATTTTGTTGCGCTTAAAAGCACAAATACAGCTCTCTTTTTTATAATGCCAGGAAAGCACGCTTGTTTATCTCTAAGTAACGCAGACAGATGCTGGTATCACCTTGAGCTTAGCAAAATCCTGTCTACCATGATATGCTTTTATTTATTATTTTATTATTTATTTATACTGTAAACATGAATAACAAAGGAAGGTGGTGGCTTCAGAATCAGCCAATCAGGCACTTGTATTCTTTCAAAAGAACCAATCACACACATGTATATATTCAAATAGAATTCCAGTAGTGACGTGTGCAGATGGTCATGTGCAGAGCCATGCGGCCAGCTTCTTGTGAGTTCACAATTTGAACACTACTTACAGGGCTCTGAACACGACTGTGTGCACACCATCCCACTGCTACCAATGATGCGAGCCGTACTCTATCATGGCTTAGTGGGCCATAATTTTTGTACAGTTATGCTATGGTTCCCATGTACGCAGATCTGCTTGCTAGGAGTGTTAATGCAGTCGCCATGAGGTGGGCAGTCTCTTGGTGAGGCATGAACGAACTTCCCTAAGGGAGCTAACAGATCTGCCGTGTCCACGGGAAGGTTTCCGCAGCCAATGGTCTTCAACCAACAGCCAAATTGACACTGGGGGACATCTGACAACATACATTAATAAACATTTCCACAATAGTGTGCTAATGGATGAGTGTGTGGGTACTGGGGTGTCAATTAGTTGGGGGTGCAGGTGTCTGTGATGATGTATTAATGTGAGGATGTTGGGGTGTGAGTGAGTTGGGGTTGCAGGTATCTGTACTGATTGATAAGTGTGGGGGTATTGGGGTGTCAGTGAGTTGGGGGTGCAGACGTATGTGATGATGTATCAGTGTGGGGGTGTTGGGGTATCAGTGGGTAGGAAGTAATGGTATCTGTGCTGATAAATCAGTGTGGGGGTATTGGGGTGTCAGTGAGTGATGAATGCAGGTGTCTGAAATAATGGATCAGAGTAAGGGGTATTGGGTTTAAGTGAGTTGGGGGTGCAGATGTCTGTACTGATGAATCAGTGTGGGAGTGTTGGGGTGTCAGTGAATTTGGGGCGCAGGTGTCTGTATTTATGAATCAGTGTGGGGGTATTGGGGTGTCAGTGAGTGGGGGCGAAGGTGTCTGTACTGATGAATCAGTGTGGGGTTATTGGGGTGTCTGTGAGTTTGGGGTGCAGGTGTCTGCACTGATGAATCAGTGTGGGGGTGTTGGGATGTCAGTGAGTGGGGGTGAAGGTGTCTGTGCTTATGAATCAGTGTGGGGGTATTGGGGTGTCAGTTAGTTGGGGGTGCAGGTGTCTGTATTGATGAATCAGTGTGGGGCTATCGGGGTATCAGTGCGTTTGGGGTGCAGGTGTCTGTACTAATGAATCAGTGTGGGGGTATTGTGGTGTCAGTGAATTTGGGGTGCAGGTGTCTGTATTGATGAATCAGTGTTGGGGTGTCAGTGAGTTTGGGGTGCAGATGCCTGTACTGATGAGTCAGTGTGGGGGTGTTGGGGTGTCACTGAGTTGGGGTGCAGGTGTCTGTGCTGATGGGTCATTGTAGGGTTTTGGGGTGTCAGAGAGTGGGGGTGCAGTTGTCTTTGCTTATGGATCAGTGTGGAGGGTGTTGGGGTGTCTGTAAGTGAGGGGTGCAGGTGTCTGGACTAATGGATCAGTGTATGGGGATGTTGGGATGTCAATGAGTGGGGGTTGCAGTTGTCTTTGCTGATGGTATCAGCATTGGGGGTGTTAGGGTGTCAGTGAGTTAGGGGTTGCAGGTGTCTGTGATGATGGATTAGTGTGTGGGGATGTTGGGGTATCAGAGGGTGTGAGGAAAAGTTGTCTGTGCTGATGGGTCATTGTAGGGTTTTGAGGTGTCAGTGAGTTGGGGGAACAGGTGTCTGTGATGATGTATCAGTGTGGGGGTCTTGGGGTGTCAGAGAGTGGGGGTGCAGGTGTCTGTGCTAATGGATCAGTGTGGGGCATTGGGGTGTTAGTAGGTGGTGGGTGCAGTTGTCTTTGCTGATGGATCAGTGTAGAGGGTGTTGGGGTGTCAGTGAGTTGGGGGTGCAGGTGTCTGTGCCGATGGATCAGTGTGGGGATGTTGGGATGTCAGTGAATGGGGGGGTGGGTGTCTGTGATGATGGATCAGTGTGGGGTGTTGGGGTGTTAGTAGGTGATGGGTGCAGTTGCCTTTGCTGATTGATTAGTGTGGGGGGGTGTTGGGGTGTCAGTGAGTGTGGGTGCAGGTGTCTGAACTAATGGATCAGCGTGGGGTTATTGGGTTTCAGTGATTTGGGGTGAAGGTGTCTGCAATGATGAATTAGTGTGGAGGTATTGGGGTGTCAGCGAGTATGGGGGCAGGTGTCTGTGATTATGTATCAGTGTGGGGGTGTTGGGGTATCAGAGGGTGGGAGGTGAAGGTGTCTGTGCTGAAAGGTCAAAGTAGGGTGTTGGGGGTGCTGGTGTCTGTAATGATGTATCAGTTTGGGGATGTTGGGGTGTCAGTGAGTGGGGGTTGCAGGTGTCTCCACTGATTATACAGTGTAGGGGGTGTCAGTGAGTTAGGGGTGCAGGTGTCTGTATTGATAAATCAGTGTGGGGGTAATGAGGGTGTCAGTGAGTTGGGGGTGCAGGTGTCTGTGATGATGGATCAGTGTGGGGGTTTTGGGGTGTCTGTGAGTGGGGGGTGTAGGTGTCTGCTCTGATGGATCCTTTTGAGGGGTAATAAGTGTCTTTCAATGCCAGGTAAGCCCCTGATATAGGTACAATGTTGCTGTTTCTTCCCAATAATAATATCACATACTTTAAGAGAGGAATAGACTGAAAATGGTAACAAAAAGGAGAATAATAAGAAGGTTGCAATTTTTTGTGCAAAGAAAATCAGGGCAGATCAGCAATCATTATCATTGTTTTATCAACTGTCATCTGTAAAATAATGTCATCATGTAAAGAAATGGCTACCATTAAAAAAAAATAATGTTCTTGAGTGCACTCTACTATGAAATCCCCGGATATGGGTATCCATAAGTATGCCTAGGTGGGTTACTCCTTAAAGTTGGTGGCAAAGTTACTGGCGTCTTAATGCTAACATTGGCCGGCTTGAGATGGGGCCCCTCTGTCGGTGGTGCACAAAAGTCTGTCTCTTAACGAGTAAGTGAAATGGTCCAGAAATATTTAGACAGAATAAAGGTGGATAAAGCACCTGGACCTGATGGCATCCACCCACAGATCCTAAAAGAATTGAGCTCTGTCATTTCAAAGCCATTGTATCTAATTTTTAGGGACTCAATGATGGGAATAGTACCACTGGATTGGCGCAGGGCCAATGTTGTGCCTATATTTAAAAAGGGAACAAAGTCTTTACCAAGTAACTATAGACCTGTTAGTTTAACTTCTATAGTTGCGAAGATACTGGAGAGTTTATTAAAAGACCACATAGACGAGTTCTTGCTGGAAAAAAACATTTTAAGCAACAGACATCATGGATTCATGAAAGACAGAAGTTGTCAGACAAACCTGATTTCTTTTTATGAAGAGGTAAGTAAAACCTTGGACAGAGGGGTGGCGGCGGATGTGGTATACTTGGATTTTGCATACAGTTCGATACAATTCCCCACACACGGCTCATGTGTAAGGTAAAGTCTACAGGCTTGGAAATATCAGTTTGTAAATGGATAGAAAACTGGCTAAAAGACAAAATTCAGAGAGTAGTGGTTAATGATTCTTACTCTGAATGGTCTAAGATTATCAGTGGTGTACCCCAAAGTCCAGTGCTGGGAACCTTACTTTTTAATATCTTTATAAATGATATTGGGTCTGGGATCAAAAGTAACATTTCTGTCTTTGCAGATGACACTAAGCTATGCCATGGAATAACGCCCTTACAAGGATGTCTCCAACAAGCCGACCTCAATGCACTGTCTAATGTGGCAGATGAGGTTTAATGTTGATAAATGTAAAGTTATGCACTTGGGAGCTAAGAATATGCATGCATCATACATACTAGGAGGAGTACAATTGGGGGGATCCGTAGTGGAGAAGGATCTGGGGGTTTTGGTAGATCATAAGCTCAATAATGGCATGCAATGCCAAGCTGCGGTTTCCAAAGCGAGCAAAATCCTTTTTTGTATTAAGAGAGGTATGGACTCCAGAGAGAGAGAGAGAGAGAGAGAGAGAGAGAGAGAGAGAGAGAGAGAGAGAGAGAGAGAGAGAGAGAGAGAGAGAGAGAGAGAGAGAGAGAGAGAGAGAGAGAGAGATCATTTTGCCCCTCTACAAATCATTAGTAAGACCTCATCTGGAATATGCAGTTCAGTTTTGGGCTCCAGTTCTCAAAAAGGATATCGGGGAACTGGAGAAAGTGCAGAGAAGGGAAACCAAACTGATAAGAGGAATGGAGGAGCTCAGCTATGAGGAAAGATTAGAGGAACTGAATTTATTCGCTCTTGAGAAGAAGAGATGAAGGAGAATATGATCAACATGTACAAATATATAAGGGGTCCATATAGTGAACTTGGTGTTGAGTTATTCACTTTACGGTCAACACAGAGGACAAGGGGGCACTCTTTACGTCTAGAGGAAAAGAGATTTCATCTCCAAATACGGAAAAGTTTCTTCACAGTAAGAGCTGTGAAAATGTGGAATAGACTCCCTCCAGAGGTGGTTCTGGCTAGCTCAGTAGATTGCTTTAAGAAAGGCCTGGATACTTTTCCTAAATGTACATAATATAACTGGGTACTGACATTTATAGGTAAAGTTAATCCAGGGAAAATCCGATTGCCTCTTGGGGGATCAGGAAGGAATTTTTCCCCTGCTGTAGCAGTTGGAACATGCTCTGATGGGGTTTTTTGCCTTCCTCTGGATCAGCTGTGGGTATAGAAATGGGTATATTGGATTGTACGATATTTTTTATTTTACCTAATTTATGGTTGAACTAGATGGACTTGTGTCTTTTTTCAACCTGACTAACTATGTAACTATGTAAGTGGATTTGTAGCTGCAGGCTACAAGGTAATGGGTAGTCTATATATATATATATATATATACAGTATAAGGAAGAAGTGCAGCACTATGATGGGTGGGCTAAATCCAAAGGTGTGGGCAATCCAAGTTGGGCTCCATTTGCATGCATACTGCCCTGGGTAATGCCCACATGTGACATGGGACTGCAATAATTGACAGAGCTATAGTCCAATTAAAAGAGAAGTTCAGTTTTTTTTTAAGAATCATACTTACCTAGGTGGATGCTGCATCTGTCCCCCGCCGACTTTAATATTGAGAATTGAGTGATCAAACACCACTGATCACTCAGTTCTCAGAGCTTCGTGAGCAAAGAACTGATGACTGTCAGTCACCGCTGTCTGCTTTGCCTCCCCCCCCTCCCACACTCACTGGAGCGCTGGGCTGTGGAGAGGATTGGAGTGGCTCACTAAGAAGCTGAGCGAGGTGCCGGCCCAGGGTTGTGGGCGGATCCCGACAATATTGTACCGATCTTGCCCAAGCCTGGACCGGCTCTGTGACTTCAGCCCACTGTCTGCTGAAAACAAGTCTCAAGAGTGCAGAACAAACTGCACTCCTGTGATCCACAGGAGAAGTGCAGCCAAACAAGCTTTGGCTGTGCTTCTCCTTTGATTAAAAGGAGACAGGGTGAGGAGGAAGGGGCTTGATGACACCAGACATCAACCGGTTCATACCTGAAGCAGGTTAGTAGTGGGATTGAAGCAGCGTCTAGAGGACACTGATGCACATCGGTGAGCTTCTAGAGGTCCATAAAGACATGGATGAGCGAGTTTGGGGTGAAGGAACTTGACTGGCCTGCACAGAGTTCTGACCTCAACCCGATAGAACACCTTTGTGATGAATTACAGCAGAGACTGCAAGGCCAGGCCTTCTCATCCAACATCAGTGCCTGACCTCACAAATGCACTTCTAGAAGAATGGTAAAACATTCCCATAAACACACTCCTAAACCTTTGGGCAACCTTCCCAGGAGAGTTGAAGCTGTTATAGCTGCAAAGGGTGGGCCAACTCAATATTGAACCCTATTGACTAAGACTCGGATGCCATTAACGTTCATGTGCGTGTAAAGGCAGGCGTCCCAATACTTTTGTTAATATAGTGTGTGACGGAACGTCCCACACTCCGCTTGAGTGCTTCCAGCAGTATATCGCTTCCTAAGTCCTGGGACACAAGACCAATGGATATTTCGATAGTAACCCCAAGAACCAGACAACACCAGTTTGGAGTACACCAGAAATAGACCTGTTTATTAGAACACAAATACAGGCTTTTAAACACTTGAGAAGGAGGTTCCCCCCTCCTGATCATATTACCCTAACAACAATACACTGTAACCAGAAACCTAAATTAACATGAGCTAATTAACTGGTAATTTTGCCAGCCTTGGTGACTCAGAAGTTTGACTGAATACAATAAGAGTGAATACAATTGTAGCAATAACTCACGGTGGAGCTGCTGGTTTATTATCGGGCCTCTCCTCTATTCTCTTCACCCCTCTTAAGTTGTTCAATCCCCTTGACACAGCTGTAGTGCAGTGTTGTAATGATATTAGTACCAACTTTAACCCACAATTTACACTTATATTTATATTTACCTCTACCTGGGTGCTTGTAGCTCCACCTGCAGGAGAAATAACAACACTGCACACAAACTTCTGTAATAACCAAAATAACTTCTTTCTTTGGGTAAAGGATATATTTATATAAAGAGTTATTACAGTGACTACACTATCACACCAACGTAGTGCAACAGTATAGTAAACAGTTATGACAGTTTTGGTAACATACACAAATATACCTAAATACAGTATATATTTGTACCAGGGAGCTCCCCCTGCTCTAAACCGTAAAGTCCCTACCCTTTGTAACTAGATGCAGGGCCCTGCAATAAAAAAAGATAGTCTTGACGTCTTCAATCTTCGCTAGCTATGAAATGGTAATTGTAATCCACAGAGAATTCTTCTGAGGTGTTGCGCAGTGTAAGGTAATACACAAAGGCAATTATAATCCAGCAAACTGATTAAGTGTTCTTATACGAAGAAGACAGACATCTAGTGTCAGCTCTTGAATAATGTAGTATATGCAAATGTAATATTCTCCAACTCAACTTGTTCCATGGGACTATCTGTCCCAGCAACAATCTGTGAAAGTTCTAAGTGTGTGTAGTATTAAACAAACTTCTGGATGTTAACTCTCTCACCACACGGGATCCGGGCAGATGGATGTCTCCGTTTCAGCAGTTCTCAGTCTGTATGGAGCCACCACCACGCCGTCACACTGTTCCGGTTACTAACGACCAGGAGTCCTCGGTTACCTCCTCCACGGGTCTCCGGAACAAGAGCTTCTGCTGCTTCAGCACACTGTGATACGATGGCAGGATCCTTGCTGTTGCTCCGCTCCTTCACAAGGTAGGCCGCAACCCTGTAGGACACATACACCCACAGAGCTCTGCTGGCAGGCCACGCGTCCCAGGAACAAGAGACCTAAGATGGCCCCTCCCAGCCCTTTTATATCCTCCCACAATGCAGTTCAGTTCTCCTCTTGTCCAGGAGCATTGTGGGTAGGTCATAGTTAATGTTCAGAAGTAAACAATCAATCACTTCCATGTCACTTCTCTTAATCATAAAACATAAAAGTGTTGTACCTTTTCAATTGTCCACTCGATGGCACTAGATCAACTTATACCTTTATAACACACATATGACTAAAAACAAAAGTTGTCAGCGCTACACAATATACACAGCATTACAAGTATAAACACATCCCCACAGTAGTGTGCTAGTAGACAATAGCTGAGTTATTTAGCACAAATAACAATTGGTGAAAAAGCCTTAGAAGGCACACTAGACATACTTGCAATAAACACATTATAGCAGACAACCCTGGACAGGTGACTTGCTGATGACATCAACATCTGTTATGAGTTCCACACTGGCAGAGACCATCATGGCCTCCTTAATAATGTCCTTTTGCATTACATAACAGAACATCTTCCCGAAATGCTTGTAGCTCCCTCAAAAGCCAGGGCCCATAGTTGGTAGGCAAGAGGCTAGCATTCAGTCTCCTCCAAACGCCTCTGTCCTGGGTGAGTCTATGATATTTCTACCCCATCAAAAGTCAACTAACAAGGTCCCAGACCTTCACCTGGTCTGGACATGCGTTAGTTGGCCAGAGTGAACTCACATAGTCAGTCCGCATGATCTCCATTCTTGGCTGCAAGGAATAGTGCAAGGAAAAGTTGTCATCAGTAAGTGTGAGGCAGAGGTCATTGACTCTCTGCCCGGCTGCCAGCGCTTCAGCTGGGTGGTTTTTAACATTCCAGGGCTCGGTCTGCTGCTAGGCAGAGGGGTTGATCGCCCCAGCTTCCTGAAGCTGTAGAGACACTGTGGTAGGCAGAGGCTTACGGCGCTCTGCCCTGTTGCCAGCGATTCACCTGGGAGTAGAAGCTTCATTACATCAGCTTGTCGGTGGAGAGAGGGGCCGACTGTTGTGGCTCCCTGGAACTCCACAGTTGTTGCCGGTGCTGGGCAGAGGTTGGTAGCACTCTGCCCTGTTGTCAGCACTTCTGCTGGGCACTCCACTTCATCCGCCCGGGCTAACCGCTGGCTTCCTCCATTCCCATACTGTGGATCTGCTGCTGGGGAGGAAGTATGACCTCCATCTATCCCAAACTGTGGAGCTGCCAATGAGGAGGTGCCAGCTGCTTCCTCTTCCGTTCCCTCATCTGGCTGAGATTACATTTCTCTGTCACTGTCTCCCAGGTGCATGGATCCTGGCTGGGGAGTGAAGACAATTTCCTCCACTCTGTCTGACTGTTGGGAAAGGAGGACAACAACCCACTCTCCCTTCTCCCTCTGGATCCTGATCTGCTGCTGGGAAGTGACCATCTCCTTCTCACCCTGGGCCTCTGGAACTGCCGCAGGTGTGGGGCAGAAGACCCTCTGTCCGGTTGCCAGCACTTCAGCTGGAGAAGTTTCTTGTAACTCCACAGATGCTGCTGGCAGGAAATCCAATGTCCCTGTCAGTATTGTGGGAGGAAGGCTGACTGCCTCTTCTCTCAGGAAGGCTGAATCTGTTGTTGGTGCTGGGCAGAGGTTAGCAGAGCTCTGCCTTGTTGTTAGCACTTCAGCTTTGGGGACGGCCATCTCCGAATTTCTCTCTGACGATTCTCTGGCATGCTGCTGAACATGTTCTAGAAGCTCCCTGTATGCCCTTTCCAGATGCTGTTCTTTCCTTAGCAAATAGTCCAGATCAGGTTTAAGCTCTGAGAGCCCTACAAGACCAAGCATAGCCTCTCTGTATTCTTGCAGGTCCTCAAGGGTAGGTTTTCCTTCATCGCCAAACACAAAGTGATCTGTAAGGCTCTCCCACAGCAATCCAGGGCCGCCAAAGTCATATCCCTCCAGGGAGCATTCTGTTGTCTCCCCTAAATATTCCTGCTGTACATGCCATTGTAGAGCCTGATAACGATTGTCCAGCTCTATCTTCCACTGGACCAGCCTGTCCAACTCAGTCACCCATTTCTCCTGGGAAAGCTCCCCCAGGAATGCCATCCGCAATGCCAGTTGGTCACTGGCCCATTGCTCTGGGGTTGGAAAGCACTTGCCCTGTTGCATACCAGCGACCTGGAGGGCTACAATCCAGAATCCTGTCTGAATCTGCTGCTTGAGGTCCAGGTATTCATCCGCAGACACAGTCCGGGAGTATGCAGAAAGGATGATCCGTGGCATTCCCGAGAACTCTGATGTCCATATCTCCGTTGGGGTGACCGAAGTCTGCTATCCTGATCTTTGATTAAGGTGGAGGTTTGGATGTCCCAGACTTCAGGAAGCATCTCACTGCTTGCCACCAATTGTGATGGATCCTGTATACCCTGTCTGGGCACCACCGCCAGAACTGTGTTTCCTTCCCTCCAAACGCACTCTCAGCTGGAAGACACGCCATAACCAGCCCTTAACCCCCCAATCACAAGGCAAACCACAATGATGTTGAGGGTTAAACATGCAGAGCATAAACTGTTTATTAGGTACCGCACATACACTTTTAAACACAGTTAGGGACACTCCCCTTAGCCTTGTAATAAAGAGGGTAGGTGACAAGGAAGAACCAATGAGAACTCGACACTCGACATTCAGACAGAAACTACAGTTGAAACACATAAAGGGATTATGACACGCTGGCAGCCCCTCCTTACACATCCCCCGCTGGGATGCGTCTCCATACCTTTTGCCTATGTGCCATGACATAGCATAATTACACACGATAAAAAGAGGGGGGGGATGGGGAGAAGGGATGCAACTTATATAGGGACATCATTACATTATCCCAATGCCATTTTGTCCCCAAGTGTCTCGTTCTCTGCTGGGCAATAGTCTGTGGGTAGGAGGCCAGCCCACAGCCCCCCCAAAACATACAGTGACAGTGGGTTCTGTCACATAGTGTACATCAACAAAACCCGGTTAACATCATATACAACGTAAGATCAATCCCAAATTCAATAATTCCACTGATAAAAGATAACAATTCTATGGGACACAGACATCTCACATCCCCCCACCTACCAGAATACGCAATCTATATATTTATAGCATGACCAGTAATGGTCTATACTTAATGTGGCGTAATGATAGTAGAAAAATGCTGATTGAGGGTGGAATTTGAATCTCAATGCATTTCACACAATGGCTTCTTCAGGAAGAACCGAGTATATCCCAATAGTTAAGCCAACAGGTGGGAATGGTGTCCATCAGGTCCACCAACAGGGGAAAAACTAAGGATGCCCAAGGCAGCTCTACCACTGGGAGAGGAAAATGGTTATCCAAGGGGCCAAGGCAAACAGACAAGGAAATAAAGATTCTGCTATTTTCAGTGTCCCAAAGCTATTCCACTCCACCAATGCTATGTGTATGGAAATACAAATCCAAAACAGTTATAGAGGCACTCACGGGTCTTGCAGAGGAGATAGATCAAAACAAATGGTTGATGTTTCGATGAAGCTCAGTCCACCTTTCTCAAGCCGATGGACTGAGCTTCATTGAAATGCCAACAATAAAAACAGTGCTGTTTTGATCTATCCCCTCTGCAAGACCAACGAGCACCTCTATAATTGTTTTGGATTTGTATGGATTTCTTTGAGCACCTAGGCATTTACCGCAAACATAGAGTGCTGTGGCTACCCTTGGAGTTGTTGTATGGAAATACATGTGTAGCGGTGTGTTTGCACTAGTTACTAATATCCACGCATATTCACCTTGCTGCCAGACATCCATACGTCACACTTGACGTATGAACAATGAAAAGTCTTTTGCTTTGTTTTATTTGGGGTATTTAACTTGGTTGGGGGAAAGTGCAATTGGATGCCCATAGAACAATTGGTATTTGCAATGCTGGAGCTGATCCGGCTTCACATTGGCAAATGGTTACTCATTATCTTCACAGAACAAAAAAATGGTGGACTCTAATCTTGACAGACTTTTTCACCTCAGAACTTCTCCCGCCTCTGCACTCTCCCTGCAGACTTCTACCTCCAGGACTCTTCAGCTCCTGCGCAACACTTCCCTGTCACAGCATTAGTCATCCTGTCCCACCATTTTGAGCAGAATAGGCCTCACTCTGAATAATTCCTAGCTGAAACTTCTCTTGATGAATAATAGGCCAGGGGCCTGCAGTACCCCTTCTTGATGGCCCTGAACATTTGATTATTAAAGCATACTTGACGATGGACTACTGATCCCAGCAAGCCCGTCATGCAAATCCTGAGTCCTCAGACTGCAGCGCCTTGACACAAAACCCCACAGTCTCTCCTCTGGCTCTGCACCCAGCTCCCCTGGCATGTCTCTTCCAGCTCTCCACTGTGCTTCACTCACGACTCTTGCCCTTAGCCTTCTTGAAAGATTTACCCGGACCGTGCGGACCAACTGCTCCTTCAGCTCCTGTTCAAGGACACCTCCCCATGACTGTGTAAGGAGAGGCTCCATCCCAGCTCCTGAGCTCCTCTGCCGGGTGCACACCTCCCTCCCCAGATGGGGGTGTTTCTCCAGCATGCAGTCTAGCACTCCATCTTTCAATTCACCCAGCCGACAACTCCTCCCCAGCAGACTGACTGTGAGTATATGTAGGAGGCCTGCCCCCTGCCAATCCTAGTTGGGGAATGGTCTGGGCTCCTTACATGTACTCCATGCCACTCCGACTCTCAGCCCTGCCCCTCTTCCAGAAAATTCTCACTGAAAGCAGGGGAGGCGCCCAAAAAACCTTAAAGGTTTTGGGACGTGCAAGAACTCCCAGAACAAGTCATCTTCCCTCTCTCCTCGTGAAATCTCTATGACGTCTATGATCTGAGAGGGGACATAAGGGTAGTTAAGACCCCACTCCAAAGTGACCCTGCGTTGAACCTCCCTCTGAAAGCGAGAAAGTTGTGGCAGCTCCTTAGGCTTTCCTAACACAGGAATCCTGGGCCTTTATTACCCACTGCCTGTAGGTGGGTGCTCTGATCTGGGTAGTGGAAGGTCGACTTACAAAGAGTCTGCTGTTGGAAATTGGAGTCTATACTGGGGGCTGTGGTTCTTCCATGGCCTCTGAATGGGTCTCTGTGGAATGAGAGTCATCTGTCTCCCACTCCTTCTCACTGTAGCTCTCCTCAGGGGACGACCAGGCAAACAGTCTTTCAATGGACCTGAATCTTTCCAGTATTCTGGGGGAACCTCAATCAATGACCTGGCCCTTGCTCATCTCATCCAGCTCACCTGGAGGCTCTCTTTCCTTCAGCATGGGCTCCTTCTGGGCGGGCACAGCAAAGGACTTAGAGCAGGCTGGCTCTTCAGGGATATCATCCTGTGTCTGCACACTGGCACCTGCAGTCACTGGGCCCCTGGTCAGGCCACAGGTCTCAGCAGCATCCTCTCCTCCCTGTATGTCAAGGAACTGTGTAGAAGGAATGCCTGGCAGCAACACCTCTCTGCCTCTGGCTGGTGATCCTTGACCCTCTACGACCCTTCGAGCCTCCTGCGGCTGTGGCACACAAAGTTCTGAAAGCAGGTTGGTAAGGTAGTACCTGGATTCCTGCTGCAAAGGCCCCAGCTGGGTTAGTGGTTCTCCACAATGGCCGCACCGGGCCCAGGCGTTGACTTCCGCTGTTGGGATGTTGCACCTGGGACAGAGTAGACACAGCCGCTCCACTCCTCCGATCACCCCCAAGGCGAGTCCTCCACAGAGTTCCAGCCGAATTGATCAGCGTCCGGTCCTGCATATCAGGTAACCACTGCACAGCGTGTATCATCCGACCACCCTCCGCCATCTTTAGCTGCCTCGTGGTATGCGCAGCGCGCTGGAACTTGTCAGCTTCCTCCGCTGGGGCGTGACTCCGCCCCTCTGCTCTCTGTTTGTTGAGCCTGTGAGGAACTGTAAAGCAGGCCCCTAGCTGCGTGTGCTGTACTGACTCCTGGTGGCAGAAGCTGAGACTAGCAGGCTCTGTCCAGGAATGTGTTTGAATAAAGACTGCGTCACAGGAGCTGAATAGCAGGCAAACTGTACAGTGATCACCATTGACAACAATAAAGTCTATTCCTCTCCAACATCTCACTGTGTAAAACTGACCGTGCAAAGTCCCGTCATAGACACCCCCTGGTTGCGTTCCGTTACTAGGGGCAACAGCAGACATTATCACTCCCCTTACTGTGTCAAGCAGGATTTTAAAAGTCAATTCAAAGTTTCTGCAATGCAGTGTGCAATGCCTACACCATGCAGAGCGCTGGGCATATTTGTAGTCCATGAGCGTGATCGCTCGCCATGGTTGCCACGGGTAATGGCGCATATTTTACAGTCACTGAGTTGCAGGCAAAGGTACAAGTGTCTGCCCCAGGACCAGTTGTGGGTAACTGGGTAGCCGGAGGCAATGGCAACGATAATACTGGACGGTTGCTATGGACAACGGCACTTGTAGAAAGTTGAATTTTCCGGTTGCTATGGGCAACAACACTTGCAAAAAGTTCATTTTTTTTAAGCAAAACACATAGTCTGTCCCCATAGTTAAATCCCTTGATGACAAAACAGGCAAAGTCCCCCCCTCTCTGACGGTTGCTAGGGGCGATGGCCAGCAGGTTAACCGTGAAGGTGGATCTCAGTGGGACCTCCAAATGTAGCAGTGTTTTGCCACTAGTTACTAACATCCACGCATATTCACCCTCCTGCCAGACATCTATACGTCACACTTGTAGACAATGAAAAGTCTTTTGCTTTGTTTTGTTGTTTTATTTGGGGGATTGAACTTGATAAGGGGGAAGGGATATGGGATGCCCATAGAATGAATTTGTATTTGCAATGTTATAGCTGCTTTACATTGAAAATGTCATTGAAGTTTACTCATTACCTTTGCAAATGTTATAGCAGTTATACTTAACATTTCCTTGATGAGAACAAAAAATGGTGGAATCTAATCTTGACAGCATTACTTCAGTCCATTCTCCGCCTCTGCACTCTCCCTGCAGACTTCTACCTCCAGGACATTTCTCCTCCTGCACATCACTTTCCTGTCACAGTATTAGACATCCTGTCCCACCATCTTCAGCTGACTAGGCCTCAGTCTGAATAAGTCCTAGTAGTAGTTTCACTTGATGATTCTTAATAGGCCAGGGGCCTGCAGTACCCCTTCTTGATGGTCCTGAACATTAGTTGAAAAGGATATTTGACGATGGACTACTGATCCCAGCAAGCCTGACTTGCAAATCCTGGGCCCTCATGCTGCAAAGAGTTGGCACAAAACCCCACAGTCTCTCCTCTGGCTCTGCACCCAGCTCCCCTGGCATGACTCTTCCAGGACCTCCACTGTGCTTCACTCACCGACTCCTGCCCTGAGTCCTTCCTGAAGGATTTACCCGGACCATGCGAACCAACTACCTCTCCAGCTCCTGTTCCAGGACACCTACGCATGACCGTGTAAGGAGAGGCTCCATCCCAGCTCCCGAGCTCCTCTGCTGGATCCATACCCCCCCAGATGGGGGTGTTTCTGCTGCATGCAGTCTAGCACTCCATCCTTCAGTTCACCAAGCCGACAACTCCTCCCCAGCAGACTGACTGTGAGTATATGTAGGAGGCCTGCCCCCTGCCAATCCTAGTTGGGGATTGGTCAGGGCTCCTCACATGTACTCCATGCCACTCCAACTGTCAGCCCTAAGTCCTTCCTGAACATTCTCACTGAAAGCAGGGGAGGTGCCCAAAAGCTGAAGTACATGTAGCCCAGGGGTTGCTACTAAAGTTTTTATGTTGAGTAGTTTATTGTTTCTTAAGTAAGGGTTTGGCTCCCTCTAGTGACCGCTGAACTCTGTCAGGATTTTTTCCTTCTGTTTAACCACTTCCCACCCTGGCACTGCACATATACGGCTGGGTGGGAGCTCCCTCCTTCTGACTGGACGTTCCCGAACGTCCTTCAGAAGGAGCGGGATCACGCGGGCGCGCTCCCGCGCAGCCGCGCGATCCCGATGCGCGCGTGTCACTCGGACACGCCGCATCTCAGAGTGGCAGGAGGGCAATGTGATTTGCCCTCCTGATCCGCACGATGGCTGTGTGTAATCACAGCCATCGTATGGTAAACAAGGGGGAGGGGGTGGCAGATGACAGGAGATCGCGCCGCCACGTGCCCGCGCAGCGGCGCGATCCTGATCTGCCTGTGTCCCCCAGAGACAGCACAACACAGGAGGGCCCTGTGATTGGCCCTCCTGATCACATGAAGACTGTGTCCAATCACAGTCGTCATGTAATGTAAATAGAGAGCGTAGTAACTGCTCTCATCTCTTCCTCTCCTCACACAGAGCCTGTCAGTGAGGAGAGGAAGAGAGATCTGTGCTGCAGCCAGGAGATCAGTGAGTAATAAAGCTGTTTGTCTGCTGTTTACCCACTGATCACCCAGCTAGTGTCCCCAAAACACAGTGTCCCCAAAACACAGTGTCCCCAAACAGTGAAAACACCTGTCAGTGAACATCTGCCCGTCAACAACTGGCACATCTGTCCGCCAACAGCGGGCACATCTGTCCGCCAACAGCCGGCACATCAGCCCGTCATCATCACGCACATCTGCCCGCCTGCCATCAGGCACATCTGCCCGCCATCAAGCACATCTGCCCGCCTGCCATCAGGCACATCTGCCCGCCTGCCATCAGGCACATCTGCCCGCCAGTCATCAGGCACATCTGCCCGCCAGTCATCAGGCACATCTGCCCGCCAGTCATCAGGCACATCTGCCCACCAGTCATCAGGCACATCTGCCGCCCGCCATCAGGCACATCTGTCGCCCGCCATCAGGCACATCTGTCGCCCGCCATCTGACACCGTCAACAGCTAACACATCAGCCCGTCATCAGCTGACACATCAGCCTGTCAACAGCTGACACATCAGCCGCCCACCATCATCAGGCACATCTGCCCGCCTGCCATCAGGCACATCTGCCCGCCAGTCATCAGGCACATCTGCCTGCCAGTCATCAGGCACATCTGCCCGCCTGCCATCAGGCACATCTGCCGCCCGCCATCAGGCACATCTGCCCGCCTGCCATCAGGCACATCTGCCCGCCAGTCATCAGGCACATCTGCCCGCCAGTCATCAGGCACATCTGCCGCCCGCCATCAGGCACATCTGTCGCCCGCCATCAGGCACATCTGTCGCCCGCCATCTGACATCGTCAACAGCTAACACATCAGCCCGTCATCAGCTGACACATCAGCCTGTCAACAGCTGACACATCAGCCGCCCACCATCATCAGGCACATCTGCCCGCCTGCCATCAGGCACATCTGCCCACCAGTCATTAGGCACATCTGCCCGCCTGCCATCAGGCACATCTGCCAGCCTGCCATCAGGCACATCTGCCCGCCAGTCATCAGGCACATCTGCCCGCCAGTCATCAGGCACATCTGCCCGCCAGTCATCAGGCACATCTGCCCGCCAGTCATCAGGCACATCTGCCGCCCGCCATCAGCCACATCTGTCGCCCGCCATCTGACACCGTCATCAGCTGACACATCAGCCCGTCATCAGCTGACACATCAGCCCATCAACAGCTGACACATCAGCCGCCCACCATCATCAGGCACATCTGCCCGCCCGCCATCAGGCACATCTGCCAGCCACCATCTGCCCACAATCAGGCACATCTGCCCGCCAACATCAGGCACATCTAGCCACCCACCATCTGGCACAGCCACCCACCATCTGGCACATCTGCCGCCTGCCGAACGTCCTTCAGAAGGAGCGGGATCACGCGGGCGCGCTCCCGCGCAGCCGCGCGATACCGATGCGCGCGTGTCACTCGGACACGCCGCATCTCAGAGCGGCAGGAGGGCAATGTGATTTGCCCTCCTGATCCGCACGATGGCTGTGTGTAATCATAGCCATCGTATGGTAAACAAGGGGGAGGGGGTGGCAGATGACAGGAGATCGCACCGCCACGTGCCCGCGCAGCGGCGCGATCCTGATCTGCCTGCGTCCCCCAGAGACAGCACAACACAGGAGGGCCCTGTGATTGGCCCTCCTGATCACATGAAGACTGTGTCCAATCACAGTCGTCATGTAATGTAAATAGAGAGTGTAGTAACTGCTCTCATCTCTTCCTCTCCTCACACAGAGCCTGTCAGTGAGGAGAGGAAGAGAGATCTGTGCTGCAGCCAGGAGATCAGTGAGTAATAAAGCTGTTTGTCTGCTGTTTACCCACTGATCACCCAGCTAGTGTCCTCAAAACACAGTGTCCCCAAAACACAGTGTCCCCAAACAGTGAAAACACCTGTCAGTGAACATCTGCCCGTCAACAACTGGCACATCTGTCCGCCAACAGCGGGCACATCTGTCCGCCAACAGCCGGCACATCAGCCTGTCATCATCACGCACATCTGCCCGCCTGCCATCAGGCACATCTGCCCGCCATCAAGCACATCTGCCCGCCTGCCATCAGGCACATCTGCCCGCCTGCCATCAGGCACATCTGCCCGCCAGTCATCAGGCACATCTGCCCGCCAGTCATCAGGCACATCTGCCCGCCAGTCATCAGGCACATCTGCCGCCCGCCATCAGGCACATCTGTCGCCCGCCATCAGGCACATCTGTCGCCCGCCATCTGACACCGTCAACAGCTAACAAATCAGCCCGTCATCAGCTGACACATCAGCCTGTCAACAGCTGACACATCAGCCGCCCACCATCATCAGGCACATCTGCCCGCCTGCCATCAGGCACATCTGCCCGCCAGTCATCAGGCACATCTGCCTGCCAGTCATCAGGCACATCTGCCCGCCTGCCATCAGGCACATCTGCCCGCCTGCCATCAGGCACATCTGCCCGCCAGTCATCAGGCACATCTGCCCGCCAGTCATCAGGCACATCTGCCCACCAGTCATCAGGCACATCTGCCCGCTAGTCATCAGGCACATCTGCCGCCCGCCATCAGGCACATCTGTCGCCCGCCATCAGGCACATCTGTCGCCCGCCATCTGACATCGTCAACAGCTAACACATCAGCCCGTCATCAGCTGACACATAAGCCGCCCACCATCATCAGGCACATCTGCCCGCCTGCCATCAGGCACATCTGCCCACCAGTCATTAGGCACATCTGCCCGCCTGCCATCAGGCACATCTGCCCGCCTGCCATCAGGCACATCTGCCAGCCTGCCATCAGGCACATCTGCCCTCCAGTCATCAGGCACATCTGCCCGCCAGTCATCAAGCACATCTGCCCGCCAGTCATCAGGCACATCTGCCCGCCATCAGGCACATCTGCCGCCCGCCATCAGGCACATCTGTCGCCCGCCATCTGACACCGTCATCAGCTGACACATCAGCCCGTTATCAGCTGACACATCAGCCCGTCATCAGCTGACACATCAGCCCATCATCAGCTGACACATCAGCCGCCCACCATCATCAGGCACATCTGCCCGCCCGCCATCAGGCACATCTGCCAGCCACTATCTGCCCACGATCAGGCACATCTGCCCGCCAACATCAGGCACATCTAGCCACCCACCATCTGGCACAGCCACCCACCATCTGGCACATCTGCCCGCCAACATGACAAAAAGATCTTACAGCGCAGAGGAGGCTCTCCAAATACTCCAGAGTATGTCGGACGAGAGTAGCGGGGAATTCTCTCCATCTGACTCGGATAGTGACTATGAGCCAGTGGAAAGCAGTGGCTCCGAGTTGGAAACAGAGGAAGATACAATCCTAACAAGGAGAATCAGGAGAAATGAGCAGGAGGAGGCATTCACCAGCAGCACAGCACTCCAGGGCATCCACCAGCAGGCATCCACCAGCAGCGCAGCACTCCTGGATGATATGCAGGCATCTACCAGCAGCCCAGCACTCCAGGATGATATGCAGGCATCCACCAGTAGCGCAGCACTCCAGGGCATCCACCAGCAGGCATCCACCAGCAGCGCAGCACTCCGGGATAGGCGGGCATCCACCAGCACTTCTGCAACCTTCCTAGAAGATAGGCCAGATGCTAGCAACGGATCCCATCAACGAGGCAGTGCCCATACTAGCCTCCCAGATGTTCTACTGTATCCAACATGGCTGCCCGATACATCAGTAGAACCTGTAATACCCCTTTTCACAGCCCAGCCCGGCCCTCAGATGCAGACGGAAAATGTAACCCCACTTTATTATTTTCATTTATTTTTTACCAATGATCTCCTAACCTACATTGTGGAGCAATGTAATCTATATGCCAGCCAACATATAGCCAACAATCCCAGTTCCTCATATGCCCGTCCTTTTGTTTGGAAACCCCTCACGGTAGAAGAATTTAAAATTTTCCTTGGCCTAACCCTCAACATGGGGCTGACAAAAAAAAATGAACTCCATTCCTACTGGTCTACCCAACCTATCCACCACATGCCGATCTATTCGTCATTTATGCCCAGAACCCGTTATGAGATGATCATGAGATTTTTACACTTCAATAACAATGCCCAATGCCTCCCTCGAAATCATCCCAGTTACGATAAGTTATTCAAAATTCGGCCCCTAATCAATTTTTTTTGCGCCAGCTTCAAGGAGATGTTTACCCCTGATAGAAACATATGTGTGGATGAATCCCTGGTGCACTTCACCGGAAGACTGGGAATAAAACAATACCTCCCCAGTAAAAGAGCCAGACGTGGGGTAAAATTTTATAAGGTGTGTGACAGGGCCACGGGTTACACATATGATTTTATCATTTATGAGGGAAAAGACAGACAGCTAAACCCCCCTGGATGCCCTACCTACATGGGAACAAGTGGCAAAATTGTCTGGCAGCTGATCCAACCATTACTTGGGAAAGGTTACCACCTTTACGTAGACAATTTCTACACTTGTCTCCCACTTTTCCGCCATTTGTACCTAAAGAACACTGTGGCCTGTGGGACAGCACGGACCAACCGCAAAGGCTTCCCACAAAGATTGGTCGCCAAGAAATTGAAGCAGGGTGAAATGGCCAGTATGCGAACTGAAGAAGTACTAGCGGTGAAGTGGAGAGATAAAAAAAGAGATGTCTACATCCTTTCAACAATACATGACGACACCTTGGTGGAACTTCAGAGAAGAGGAGGCCCCATACAGAAGCCAAAATGTGTGCATGAGTACAACCTATACATGGGGGGGGTGGATATGAACGACCAGATGATGCAGCCCTACTTGGCCACCAGGAGATCACTATTTTGGTACAAGAAAGTCGCCATTTATTTGATGCAACTTGCCCTATTTAATTCCTATATCATTTTTTCTAAGTGCACCCAAAGTTCCCTACCCTATCTAAAATTCCAAGAAGAAGTTTTCACAGCCCTTCTCTATCCCCAAGGCCAAGCCCCTCAACTAATTCGCTCCGATGCGTTAGCCAGACTCCATGAAAGGCACTTTCCCGAAATCCTCCCTCTTACCCAAACAGGTCGCAAACCCCCCAAAAAATGTTGTGTATGTGCAAGTAGAGGAATTCGCCGTGACACCCGATACTACTGTCCCCAATGTCCCTCTGAGCCAGGGCTCTGTATTGGAACGTGCTATCGGAGCTATCATACTTCACTACACTATTAGTACAGTGAAGATGATTTTTTTCCACTATCTGCCATTTCTGTGAATGACCCGGACTGTTAACGACTATGCCTCTGCCAAACATGTTTCTGCCTTCAACGTAAATTGACCCGGACTGTTAACGACTATGCCTCCGCCAAACATCTTTCTGCCTTCAACGTGAATTGACCCGGACTGTTAAATGACCATGATTTTTGCCTGCCTCCTGAACTGATCATTTGCCCTGCCACTGTACAGCACAGGGGTCTCACATATGTGAGGGGCTCCAGAAAAGGTTTTCCGAGTGGAGAAAACATTTTTTCGTAGAGATTTGGGTGGGAAGAAGCCTCTACCCCTGTCCTCAGGTCTTACCTGACCAAGGGCCAATGTACAAAGTGCTGCCTGCTGCCACCTGAACTGGCCATGCCTTTGCCTGCCACATGACCCTGCCATGCATTTGCCTGCCACATGACCTTGCCATGTCTTTGCCTGCCACCTGGACTGGCCATGCCTATGCCTGTTACCTGAACTGCCTGCTAAACCTTGGACTGTACTGAACCATGTTCATACTTTTCCATATCTGTCTGCTGCCTGGACAATTCCTGGACATTTCCTTTGGCTGTCTGGACAAATGCTTTGGCTGCTCTGGAACGGTATTCCTGCCTGCTAAAACCACAGGTGAGCTTTTTTTTTTACCTTTTGCTCAGCAAAATGTATTTTGGGGTGTAATTCTTGGTGTGTACATGCTATGTGTTAGAAGCCTGGGGGTGCTACTTGCATGTTGGGCCTCTGTATGTGGCCAGGTAGTGGAAAAGTCTCACACATGGGGTATCGCCATACTCAGGATGAGTAGCAGAATGTATTTTGGGGTGTCATTTTGGCTATGTACATGCTATGTGTAAGAAAGATCTTCTAAATTGACAACTTTGTGAGAAAAAAAATAGGTTTTCATTTTCTTTCCACATTTTCCAAAAACTTGTGGAAAGAAATGACATGTTCAAAAGACTCATTATGCCTCATAGAATATACATTGGGTTGTTTTCTTTCCAAAATGGGGTCATTTTGTGGGTAATTCCATTGTCCTGGTGCTCCAGGGCCTTCAAAAATGTGATAGGTACTCAGGAAATTAAATGTGTAATTTATGCCTTTAGAACGCCTGATGGTGCTATATGGATATTGGGCCTCTGTATGTGGCCAAGTAGTGGAAAAGTCTCACACATGGGGTATCGCCATACTCAGGATGAGTAGCAGAATGTATTTTGGGGTGTCATTTTGGCTATGTACATGCTATGTGTAAGAAAGATCTTCTAAATTGACAACTTTGTGAGAAAAAAAATAGGTTTTCATTTTCTTTCCACATTTTCCAAAAACTTGTGGAAAGAAATGACATGTTCAAAAGACTCATTATGCCTCATAGAATATACATTGGGTTGTTTTCTTTCCAAAATGGGGTCATTTTGTGGGTAATTCCATTGTCCTGGTGCTCCAGGGCCTTCAAAAATGTGATAGGTACTCAGGAAATTAAATGTGTAATTTATGCCTTTAGAACGCCTGATGGTGCTATATGGATATTGGGCCTCTGTATGTGGCCAAGTAGTGGAAAAGTCTCACACATGGGGTATCGCCATACTCAGTATGAGTAGCAGAATGTATTTTGGGGTGTCATTTTGGCTATGTACATGCTATGTGTAAGAAAGATCTTCTAAATTGACAACTTTGTGAGAAAAAAAATAGGTTTTCATTTTCTTTCCACATTTTCCAAAAACTTGTGGAAAGAAATGACATGTTCAAAAGACTCATTATGCCTCATAGAATATACATTGGGTTGTTTTCTTTCCAAAATGGGGTCATTTTGTGGGTAATTCCATTGTCCTGGTGCTCCAGGGCCTTCAAAAATGTGATAGGTACTCAGGAAATGAAATGTGTAATTTATGCCTTTAGAACGCCTGATGGTGCTATATGGATGTTGGGCCTCTGTATGTGGCCAGGCTGTGGAAAAGTCTCACACATGGGGTATCGCCATACTCAGGACGAGTAGCAGAATGTATTTTGGGGTGTCATTTTGGCTATGTGCATGCTATGTGTTAGAAAGATCTTCTAAATTGACAACTTTGTGAGAAAATAATAGGTTTTCATTTTCTTTCCACATTTTTCAAAAACTTGTGGAAAGAAATGACATGTTCAAAAGACTCATTATGCCTCATAGAATATACATTGGGTTGTTTTCTTTCCAAAATGGGGTCATTTTGTGGGTAATTCCATTGTCCTGGTGCTCCAGGGCCTTCAAAAATGTGATAGGTACTCAGGAAATGAAATGTGTAATTTATGCCTTTAGAACGCCTGATGGTGCTATATGGATGTTGGGCCTCTGTATGTGGCCAGGCTGTGGAAAAGTCTCACACATGGGGTATCGCCATCCTCAGGACGAATAGCAGAATGTATTTTGGGGTGTCATTTTGGCTATGTACATGCTATGTGTTAGAAAGATCTTCTAAATTGACAACTTTGTGAGAAAAAAATAGGTTTTCATTTTCTTTCCACATTTTCCAAAAACTTGTGGGAAGAAATGACATGTTCAAAAGACTCAGTATGCCTCATAGAATATACATTGGGTTGTTTTCTTTCCAAAATGGGGTCATTTTGTGGGTAATTCCATTGTCCTGGTGCTCCAGGGCCTTCAAAAATGTGATAGGTACTCAGAAAATGAAATGTGTAATTTATGCCTTTAGAACGCCTGATGGTGCTATATGGATGTTGGGCCTCTGTATGTGGCCAGGCTGTGGAAAAGTCTCACACATGGGGTATCGCCATCCTCAGGACGAATAGCAGAATGTATTTTGGGGTGTCATTTTGGCTATGTACATGCTATGTGTTAGAAAGATCTTCTAAATTGACAACTTTGTGAGAAAAAAATAGGTTTTCATTTTCTTTCCACATTTTCCAAAAACTTGTGGGAAGAAATGACATGTTCAAAAGACTCAGTATGCCTCATAGAATATACATTGGGTTGTTTTCTTTCCAAAATGGGGTCATTTTGTGGGTAATTCCATTGTCCTGGTGCTCCAGGGCCTTCAAAAATGTGATAGGTACTCAGAAAATGAAATGTGTAATTTATGCCTTTAGAACGCCTGATGGTGCTATATGGATGTTGGGCCTCTGTATGTGGCCAGGCTGTGGAAAAGTCTCACACATGGGGTATCACCATACTCAGGACGAATAGCAGAATGTATTTTGGGGTGTAATTGCAATTATGCCTGCACCGTGTGTGAGAAATAACTTGTAAATATGACAATTTAGTGAAGAAAAAAAAAATCTATATTTCTTAATTTTCCAAAGCATTGTGGGGAAAAAATTTCAACTTCAAAAAATTCACTATGCCTCTTACTAAATACCTCAGACTGTCTTCTTTCCAAAAAGGGGTCTTTTGGGGGGTTATTGTACTGTCCTGACATTTTAGGGCCTCAAGAAATGAGATCAGTGCATTAGGCCATCAGTGCATTAGGATTGATACATTTTCAATAATGCGTAGCATGGCTTGTAGACTCTATAACTTTCACACAAACCAATGATCATACAATTATCAGGATTTTTTTTACCGAAGACATGTGGTAGAATACATTTTTGCCTAAATTTTTGACAAAATTTAATTTTTTTGGTTTCTTTTAAAAGAGAAAGTAGAAAATTTTGTTTTTTTTTTCAAAATATTTGCTCTTTTTTCGCTTATATCACAAAAAATAAAAAATGAAGTGGTGAATAAATACCACCAAAAGAAAGCTCTATTTGTGTGAACAAAATGATAAAAATTTCATTTGGGTCCAGTGTAGCATGACTGAGTAATTGTCATTCAAAGTGAGAGAGCACTGAAAGCTGAAAATTGGTCTGGGAAGGAAGGGGGTGAAAGTGCCCAGTATTGAGGTGGTTAAGAAGCAAGCAGCCATGCATTGTGGGATATGTAGTTTGGATGAAGAAGTGATTCATGTTGTTTGAATCAGTTTGGGACTACAGGATCCACAATGCCAAGTCACAGAACAGCCTGCTGGGAAGAGAGATAAAAGGACAGGTGTGGCCTGCTTTCAGTCTCTCTGGATGCCATTCAACTGCCAGCAGGAGGTCTGTGTGTGTGACCAGGTGGGAGAGACTGCAGCCTACAGCAGAGAGCCGGATCGCCTGCCCATCAGGAGTAGCAGCACGGCGCGGCAGTGCCATCTTCACTGACGGAAGCACCAGAAGGAGATTCCGGAGGTAGTCTACCAGTCTGCTGGGATCCACATTGGTGAGAGGGCACTTGCCCATCCAAGTTGTGACTGCAATATTGTTGAGTGAGTTTCTTTCCTACAGACTGCTGGTGAGACTTGTAGTTCCATGGCTGTGGATCTGTCGCACCTGAGCATCTTACAACTAGACTTTGGGGCCTTGCTTTTCTCCCCTGTGCTGTAAGGTCAGTACTGTATTACTCACACATATAAGAAGGAATTTTTCTAAGTGGGAACAGTTCCTCAGCTGAGCAATCAATAGCATCTTATTCTACAGTTATTGCCCTTTTGTTTCTTTGGATTACAAGTAATTACACAAGTCAACACTGCAGTATAATATAAGGCTAGCTGAAGGCATGCAGAAATTAAGAAACATTTACTACTTTATTCTTCTACAAAGCTTTACTGCTCTACATTGTAGTCCTGCTCTGAACTGCAACCTAGGGGGAGCCATTAGTGAGATATAGTTAGAACTTGCATTGTGTTACTGTACTCACTGTTTGTGCATTCTCTTTGTGTATTGGTCTGTTTGCTGAGGCCTCAGTGGGAAGCAAAGTTGACAACAGTCCTGATTTTCCCGGGACAATCCCGATTTTGGGACCTTGTCCCAATCGGAGGCCATCCCGAATCGGGATTTTGCATTTTGTCCAGGAAAAAATCGGGAATGCTTTGCTCTGCAGTAGCTGGCTCCAACAAATGGCCGCCGGCGCCGTCGCTAGATCGTTCCCCTTGTGTTCAGTGGAGAGGGGAGGGGGCTCGATCCGTGCAGCCAATGAATTGGCTTCTCTCTTCACAATTCTGAAGCTGGGGTTAGTTGTACGGATCGGCCCCTCCCCTCTCCACTGAACACACGGCGCCGCTTCTGTGCATGTGTGCAATGATGAGCCTTGTCACTTTCCTCATCACAAACTTTCACATACTTCTCCTACATGCCTGGGCCCACATTCTCCCTTGCTGTAGCAGTTCCTAGCCCTCTAATACACTCTCCTGACATTGTGCTAGCTTTCATATTACTCTACCAGGGGAGGCACACTGTACATTCCCAGCACATGGGAGATGTACACAAGCTTGGAGAGTTTGCTCTGCTCTGCCGTTGTCTCTCTCAGTGTACAGCCCGGCCAGCTATGTAACTATGTACAGGGGGGGTTACTATGTACAGGGGGGTTACTATGTACAGGGGGGGTTACTATATACTGTGGGGGTTACTATGTACAGGGGGGTATCTATATGCACAGGGGGGTATCTATATGCACAGGGGGGTAACTATGTACAGGGGGGTAACTGTGTACAGGGGGGTAACTAGGGGGAGAGGGGTAACTATGAACAGGGGGAGGGGGTAACTATGTACAGGGGGGTAACTATGGCTCTGCTTGGGACACTGATGTAAGGACTGAGGCTGGGAACACTGGTGTAAGGACTGAGGCTCCGCTGGGGACACCAGATGTAAGGACGGACTCTGTTGGGGGCACCTGATGCAAGGACGGACTCTGCTGGGGGCACCTGATGCAATGACAGACTCTGCTGGGGGCACCTGGTGCAAGGACGGACTCTGCTGGGGGCACCTGATGCAAGGACGGACTCTGCTGGGGCACCTGATGCAAGGACGGACTCTGCTGGGGCACCTGATGCAAGGACGGACTCTGCTGGGGGCACCTGATGCAAGGACGGACTCTGCTGGAGGCACCTGATGCAAGGATGGACTCTGCTGGGGGCACCTGATGCAAGGACTGACTCTGCTGGGGGCACCTGATGGCATCTGGTGGCAGGCAACCTGGCAGGTGACACGCTCAGGGCTTCCACAGATTCTGAATTATGTTGAGTTGAATGATTTCATTCTATATTACAATGTGATAATAGTAATAAAGCGCTTCAATCATCCTGACACCATAACAACCGTGGTGCTGGGATATATAGAAAATAAAGTGATTTCGCGCAAAACCATACTTGAATGGCAATGCTTACAGCAAGCAAAACAAAATGAATACATATGTGAAAAAATAGGGTCACAGTACTAAATAGCCACATGTAATGCTCTAAACTGAAAATCAGTGTTATCACATGAGAACTTGAAAGTGATAATAATCAGTGTCAAAAAAATTATTGTAGGTAGTAAAAGATGTTGAAAATCACAGTGAAAAGTAATGAAAGAGATCAATCAATAAATGAGTCCAAAAAATAATGATAATTGCAGCATAAATGTTGATGAATCTTCTCCATAAAAGTGGTAGGTGATGTGGGCAATGGTGGATGGTACAGAAATGTGCTCACAGAGCCCTTACCTCAACAGGCATGGGTAAATGCCTTAATAATCAGGATGGTAGATGGCAGTAGAGAACGATGGATATCTCCGGTAGATGGATGTCAATTGTAGGACCGGGTCAGGCTTGCCTCAAGGTCCGGGTGTACATATGAAAAGGAAAAGAAAAGGAAGGCCTCCATTTGTGTAGTAGTGAAAAAATCCAGTTTATTATCTAAAAAGGCTGTACAGGGCGTTAAAAATAGCACAGCACAGCCACAGACGGCGTACCGCTGTCACCTATTACTAAAACTTCCGGTCCGCAACAACAACAACCGGGTCAAGGTTGATGTCTTCCAGTTGCGTCGGCTAACGTGTGTCCTGCGCGTTACATCATGAACCCTCGTGACTTCCTCAGGGAATCTGATTGGCTCAGCAATCAGTTCATTTATAATGGTGGGACAGGAAGTAGCACGGACGCCATTTTAATGGAGCCCGAAGGTTATTTGATATGTACTAATGCAGTGGTGAATTAAAAAGGTTTTAGAAATATGGCAAATAAAATCAAATACTTTAATAAATTAAAAGAAATATTAAAAAATTGTAATGTGCATATTAAGAACTAGATATAAAAATGAGAAAAAAAAATTGTGAGAAAAAACACCTCAAAAGACAGTGATGTCAGTTACAGCAACCTGAGAACAACAACTCACTGTTGACATCTTGTGGTAATTTAGATAAATACATTTAGCCTTATAGCCACAGTGAACCAGTCACTAATGGCTAATTAGGGTAACTTCTAAAAATATATTAAATTAGACTAAACATAATCCATAAGCCATGAATAATGAATAGAAGGCCGTCACACAATAAAAACGAGCTGAAGTTAAAAAATAGAGAGCGTACCGGAAATTCAATAAAAGGTTCACAATGGACAATAACAAAATTAAAATCAATAATCACTAATAAAACAATTCAAATCAAAGTCTATATTTAACCCATTAGGTGCAAGTGTATTCATTTTGTGAATCCATTGGGATTCTTTCTGACTAATGCTCCTAATTTTATGATCACCCCTCCTGGATTTGTGGTATCTATCTATACCCCAAAAGGTCATTTCAGCCGAATTACTGTTGTGAGATGCAGCGAAATGCCTCCATACATTGTGTTTTGGAAATGCTTTCATAATGTTTCGAACATGCTCTTTTATTCTGACTTTTAATGCTCTTTTAGTTCTTCCTGTAGTTTGCAAGAACATTGTAAGACATACACAACCCCATCTGTATGGCAGCTGATGAAATCTTTGATTGGGTGTGTATGTCCAGTACTTGTTGCCAGAAATTCAGTCTTCTTTCCTTGGAATTTTTTAGAATGCTGACATGCAAAACAATATTTGCATGTAAAAAATCATTTTCCATTAAAGAAAGAAAAATGACTATTAGAGGGAGGGTCCACTACATTTTTCACAATTAGATCACGTAGTGTGGTGGCACGTTTGTATATAATCACTGGTTTATCTGGTAAAATGCTTTGAAGGTGTTTATCACCTTTCAAGATATGCCAGTGTTTCTTGAGTATTTTTTCTAAGTCTTTATGCTGTACATTAAAATCAAGGACTAGAGCTGGTGCTTCCGATACTGGTTGTGATTTTTTATCACCGTGAATCATTAAAGACCTATCAAGAGATTGTACCGATTGAATTTGTTTATTTATTTCGCCACTTCTTTGAAATGTGTTTTGGTGATAAGTTTGTCATTTTCAATACTGATTTCTAAATCCAGAAACTGTCTTTGTTTTTCATCAATTTGCCAAGTAAGAGATATATTTCTGTCATTCTGATTCAATTTTGACAGAAAATTTTCCAGTGACTCTTTATTACCATTCCATATAATTAAAATATCATCAATGAATCTTTTATAGAATTCTAGTTGGCAGGGTGTGTTTTTATATATCGCTCCTGCTTCCCATTGGGCCATGAACGCATTGGCCACACTTGGGGCAAATTTAGCCCCATGGCGATTCCTGTGGTCTGTTTATAAAAATCCCAATTGTGCCAGAAATAGTTGTTTTTTTAGAGAAAATTCTATGCATTTAATGAGGAACTTCCTCTGCATGCATTTTAAGTTACTAAATTTCCTCAAAACCCATTTGGTGGCCTCACATGCTTGGTGATGTTTAATAATTGTGTACAAGGAGGACACATCGGCTGTTTCCAGTAGGGTTCTTCCTTCCAGGACAGTTGGTGATTCCAATAGCTGTAGGACATGTTTTGTGTCCTTAAGATATGATGTTGAATAAAACTGTCAATGTACTGGCCTAATCTTGATGAGTTTATGCCATTGCCAATGGGTCTCCCTGGCGGATTCTCTTGGTTCTTATGTATTTTTGGGATGATATAAATCACTGGGATTCTGCATGAATCTGGTACTAGGTAGCGAGCTTCTTTACTGTTCAGAATTGATTTCTTTACTCCTAAGTGAACAATTTGTTCTAGTCCTCGTTTTACTTGCGTCGTGGGGTTCTTTAAAAGTTTAGTATATGTAGTAAAATCTTGAAGCTGTCGTTCAGTTTCATTCAAATAATTTAATTTAGTTTGAAGCACCACTCCTCCCCCTTTATCAGCTGGTCTGATTACTATATCTCTTCTAGCAACTTATGATCGTATGCCTTTTTTGATATGGATGGGTTCCTTGACTTTCTTGATTTTTAATTCATCTAGGTCTTTTAAAACCAAATTCTTGAAGACTTCGATGTGTTGATTATCATGAACCTGAGGGTTAAACAAAGATTTATTGCGTAAGGTACTATGTTGTACCATCCCTTGGGCTGATGATCTGGTGGTATCCCTAGTTTGAGGATTACTCAAGATAGCTTTTTTGATATTAATTTTACTTACATACTTGCGTATTCCAATATAGGCGTCAAATTTATTTAAATTGTGTACTGGGGCATATTTAAGACCCTTATCTAGGACAGCTAGCTCTTCCATGCTTAGCTTTTGTCCACTGAGGTTAAAGATACCTTCTCCAACTATTCGCGCTTTCTTTTGGATTCTCTTTCCCGCTCGATTTCCTCTCTTGGTTCTGATGTTCTTCTTAGATGATCTTCTTGTTGTCGCCTCCTTGGTGAATTGTGTGATTCTTGTTGGTGTCTTCTTGGGAACTGGCATGTATGTTCTTGTCTCCTTTTCGGGGATTGGTTCCTCCGGCCACGATCTAAAAAATCCCCCTTCTGTCTGTCTTGTTGGTAGTAGGGTTGGCGATAATAGGAGTTGTAATCCGTCTGATGTCTCAATGGTTCAAACCTATTATAAGTGTGTATCCGACTTCTCTCCCATCTTGCTTGTGGGTGTGAATAAATGTATTCTCTGGTGTCTTTCTGATATCCTTCATAATAAGGTCTGTCTTGTTGAGGTCTTTCATATATATGGCCATTGTTATACGGTCTGTCTTGTTGAGGTCTTGAATAATGGCTATCATTCGGGTGAGGTTTCTTAAACGTTTTTTGAAAGATTTTTTTCTATTATTCCTAGGGGTTTGACACCAGTTGTTCTGATGTCCTTGATAATCTTGATTTCTTCTCGGTGTATGGTAATCTTCCCTTTTCCATCCACCAGATGGCGGAGGTTGTTGAGAAGTACTTGCTACCGGTTCTTCAATTCTTACTTCACATTCAGGAGTGGAATAGGCTGAGGTTACCAATGGTTCCTCTAGTTTGCTTTGCCATTTAAAAACCTGATCCGCCTTATAGTCCTAAGTGTCTCTTTGATACTTTTTCGTTTTTCTTTGTTGGACTTCTAGGTCTTTAGCAATCAGATCTTTGTGCATTTGGTTAGCTAATAGGCTAAACTCAGTGGAGGACTTGTAGGGTTCCAATTTGAGTTTTAAATCTTATATCTGCTGGTCCATATACTGCATTTTCTCAGTTTTCTTTCTAAGATAAATTCTAAACCTTCTATACTTTTTTTATTAAAAAACTCATACCACTCATCGATGGACTCTTTGTCCATGAGTCCATCGTTAGGTGGTAATTCCCATCTAAGCCTTCTGGGTACTATGTTTTCTCTAAGATAGCATTCAAAAGTATTAGTATCCCGCCATAGGCTCACTTTTTTCTCCATGGTGTGTCCAAGTTTGCGCACCAAACTAGCTAAATCACTATTGGTTTTAGTTTGTGTGGAGAAAATTTAATCTAAATTGATCTTTCTTTGTTCCATAAAAGTAAATACTTCCGTAGTGGCTGCAAAGGTGAAAAAGTGAAGAACTAAAAATAAAACAATGTGAGGACCTCTGTGCTACTAAAAAGTGAAAATGTGTGTAGTGCTGCAAAATCTAATGGTGTTCACAGATCAACCAATGAGAAATATAGAAAATAAAGTGATTTCGCGCAAAACAATACTTAAATGGCAATGCTTACAGCAAGCAAAACAAAATGAATACACATGTGAAAAAATAAGGTCACAGTACTAAATAGCCACATGTAATGCTCTAAACTGAAAATCAGTGTTATCACGTGAGAACGTGAAAGTGATAATAATCAGTGTCAAAAAAACAATTATTGTAGGTAGTAAAAGATGTTGAAAACATCTAGATTTTTTTTCTATTATTCCTAGGGGTTTGATACCAGTTGTTCTGATGTCCTTGATAATCTTGATTTCTTCTCGTATGGTAATCTTCCCTTTTCTATCCACCAGATGGCGGAGGTTGTTGAGAAGTACTTGCTACCGGTTGCAAACCTACAATTGACAACCATCTGCCGGAGATATCCATCGGTCTCTACTGCCAGCTACCATCCTGATTATAAAGGCATTTACCCATGCCTGTTGAGGTAAGGGCTCTGTGAGCACATTTCTGTACCATCCACCTACCACTTTTATAGAGAAGATTCATCAACATTTATGCTAAAATTATCATTATTTTTTTGGACTCATTTATTGATTGATCTCTTTCATTACTTTTCACTGTGATTTTCAACATCTTTTACTACCTACAATAATTATTTTTTTGTCACTGATTATTATCACTTTCACGTTCTCACGTGATAACACTGATTTTCAGTTTAGAGCATTACATGTGGCTATTTAGTACTGTGACCCTATTTTTTCACATGTGTAATCATTTTGTTTTGCTTGCTGTAAGCATTGCCATTTAAGTATTGTTTTGCGGGAAATTACTTTATTTTCTATATTTCTCATTGGTTGATCTGTGATCACCATTAGATTTTGCAGCACTATTTACATTTTCACTTTTTAGTAGCGCAGAGGTCCTCACATTGTTTCATGGTGCTGGGATGATTCAAGCACTAGCACCAGGTTTTTGGAGTATCTTTATCTGCTGATTTGTTAAACGCTGGAATACACATTTCTATAGTGGTGTAGGATCTGGGCCTGCTGTCCCTCCATCCCTCTTTCCTTCCCTCTCTCTCCTTCCCTCCTTCTTTCCTTCTTTCCCTCTTTCTCTCTCCCTCCCTCCCTCTTTTACCCTTTCTTTTTCCATCTCTCATTCATTTAAGACTCTATTCACACCCCCATTTAAACCACGCCCATATAAGCCACGCTCATTATTCACAAAAAACACGCCCATTTTTCGGTGCAGGGCTCTGCGCGCGCCGCATTTTTCTTTTATTTCTCGCCTACAAACGCATGCCCTGCCCCCTAATTATAATAAGACTCCGCCCACAGCCAAAAATGTGTCCCTATAAATTTTTTTTACAATGTTGGCAACTATGGGGAAGGTATTCAATACATGTGTTAAAAGTATTGAAGACCTATCTCCCTGTGCACCTGTTCACATATACCCCCTTCAGGTTGCTACCAGGTACAAGTGTATGATGTAATTGCACTTAATAATACTTCTGTCAATCATAACCTGTGTTCATTCATTGTTTAATCATACCATTTCCTTGTGTTATTTTTTACCATAGTAAACATATCTGAGTGGTTCATTGATATTGTGTGTGAGTCTCTATTTACTACCACAGCTGGTGATGTGACGGAACCCAGGGCCTCGGTAAATATACTTCATGGTTTATCATTACTATGTTTTCTCTCTATTGCTGGGTTCCACACTAATATTATCAAGTAGGTGCGCCAGAGGGGTTGGGGCCTTTCTTGGGATTGAGAGGCAGAGTACAGAACCAAACATACATGAAGTGGCTCCTCCGGGGGTAGCGCTACATACATGTCAGTCACACCCACTGCTACACTAACCACTCCCTGCCCCCAGATCAAAAACAAACAGGCCTAGCTCGCAGCATAGGCCTGCTTAAATTTACCTGCACTGACAGAACCTACAAACACTACACCTCTAGCACCTACCTATGGTAGAGGGTGCTACATGCGGGAACACAATTATTTGTTTGCAGCCATTCACATTTGTAGTATAAGGAGCACATATTATCAGGTAGCACAGGATTGCCCTCTGTATATTTTGGGGGTACCAGGTTTGCAGTATATGTTGCCGTGTATAGTGTGAGGAGACTCAGACTACCCCCCTTTTTCAGCACGATGTAGCCACGTCCACCTTTCACTTAGTGTGCCGCATTTCTTCTCTGTACTAATCTTTATCTCTCTTCTAATGTTGGGAGATATGATTATCTTTATTACTGCAAGAAAAACCTCCCTCCTCTGTACTCTGATCAAATATTATAGACATGGCCCAGCCTCACCTTGTCTAGGAGAATGTGACCAACTCAACTCCATTCTTCCCCGGTGTCAGAGACCTTCACTGTCATTTTTCTCCTCAGTCAACGATGGCATCTGCTAATCTGAGAGCTGAGCTGGAATGTTCCCTCTGTCTAAACATTTATACAGATCCTATAATGCTGAAATGTGGACACAACTTCTGCCGGGTCTGTATTGGTCGTGTGATTGATGCACAGGGGGGGTTTGGACGATATTCCTGTCCTGAATGCAGAGAGAAATTTCAGGATCGGCCTGCACTGCAGAGGAACATAACACTACGTAACATAGTGGAGAATTTCCTGTCGGCTCAGCCAGATCAGGAGAAGCCCGGGGTCTTCTGTACTTACTGTGTGGACTCTCCTGTACCTGCTGTTAGATCCTGTCTACACTGTGAGGTTTCTCTGTGTGATAAACACCTGAGAGTCCACAAAAAGTCCCCAGAACACGTCTTATGTGACCCCACCTTGTCCATGGAGAGCAGGAAATGCTCCGTCCATAAGAAGATCCTGGAGTATTACTGCACTGAGGATGAGACCTGCATCTGTATGTCTTGTTGTATGATTGGAGGACATAAAGGACATGAGATGCAGTCACTGGATGAGGCTTTTGAGAAGAAGAAGAAGACACTGAGGAATGTTCTGCAGAAACTTCTGACAGAGAGAGAGGAGATGGAGGAAAGAGTCCAGAGTCTGCAGAAACACAGAAGGAAAGTAGAAGAAAAAGCAGCTGGTGACACCGAGAGAGTCACTGCCCTGTTTAGAGATCTCAGGAGACGTCTGGAAGACCTGGAGAAGAGAGTCCTGAGGGAAATCTCTGGGAGGGCAGAGCGGATCTCCATCTCCATCCAGGATCTGGAAATAAAGAAGGAGGAGCTGTCCAGGAAGATGCGTCACATTAAGGAGCTGTGTAACATGACGGATCCACTGACTGCCTTACAGGAATCAGACACAGGTGACTTGTGTGGTACTGAGGATGGAGATAATGAGGACAGAGAGAGACACGAGGAACTCCTCCATGATGGAGGGGGTCTGGATGTGGCTGGGATATCACACACATTACACACATTATCTGATATAATAACAAAGGTAAATGTAGACTTCTATATACAGAGAGCTGCAGACATATTACTGGATGTAAACACAGCTCATAATATTCTCCATATATCAGATGACAGGAAAACTGTATCCTGGTTAGATAGAAACCAGAATCGTCCAGAAACACCAGAGAGATTTCAGGATTATTATCAGGTGATAAGCAGTCGGACTTTCTCCTCAGGGAGACATTACTGGGAAGTGGATGTCGGGGGATCAGATGGATGGGTAGTCGGGATGTGTTACCCCAGTATAGACAGGAGAGGATGGAATTCAGGGATTGGAAATAACAACAAGTCCTGGGGTTTGGTCAGGTCTGGAAATCAATATGGGGTGGTACCTGACAATAAACAAATCAATTTGCCCACCAATATCTCCAGTAACAGAGTCAGGATAGATCTGGATTATGAGGCCGGGCGGATCTCCTTTTATGATCTGTGTGACCCGATCCGACATCTCCACACCTTCACCACCACCTTCACTGAGCCCCTCCATGCTGGGATATGGGTAGTGGGAGGTTGTATAAAGGTATGTGGGGGGAATCGGGAGATGTGAGAACTCCAGCGATGTCACAGGGAGGAGAGATGTGATTTGGTGGAATATTCAGCCAATGGGATTAAAGCAGTGAGTGGGACTTCGGTTGGTGTCCTGCAGGCTTTTCTACTATAAATAAATATAAGTGAGTTTTCTCCCTCTATTACTAATCACTGTGAATGGATACAATATCTGTCCAACTGCTGGACATGTTCCTAATGATTATTGAGGATAGGTACAGCCTCTATCTATCTATTGTATGCCAGGACAATCGGCCATATTACTTTGTCTGTAGTACTTGCCCGGAAAATTATCACGTGCGTAAAATGACATAAGCAATCTCCCTCCTCTTGCCCCTTCCCCATGTGCAACCACACTGGGTGGCAGTCATAGGAGGACACAGAGAGTGCAATGCAGTCACTGTCATGGGTTTGTATGTAGTCACCTCTCCTCTTTTTCCTTCTTCCTATTCCATACAATCTATACTAAATAGAGATTAAATTTCCAGCCAAAACCTTGTTCTTAATTGTTGATGGAGTGGGGGGGGGGGGGGGGTTAGAACCCCCGGTCAGATTTTTATATATCTCTGTCCTGTGATATTTCCCACATTGACATTCACCAAGGCTGCTGATTGATATAGTCCAAATGAAAAGAACTCACCACTCTAGGTGTAACTGATGTGGTCAAGGTAGACACTTTTCACACAACAGAAATGTTTATACTCATTACCGTGATAATTGATTAGGCACATTTCTGTTTTGTGAAACGCGTCTACCTTGACCACTGCTGGTGTCCTCTGGTGTCATTTTGGATATTTTCATATTCCAATAAACTTTACTTGGAGCCCACATGAGGTGCAGCCATTTCTCATTTTGCTAATTGATATATTCTACCCTGATCCATCCAACTGTAGCCAAGACTCCATAGGAGTACTGGACATGGAGTCTCTGTGTTACATCTTAAAGTCCCTTCTAACCGTGGATCCTTATTTCAGGATTTAAGGTTTGATGAGCCTGAACTTAGAGCGCAATTTCTTGTTAAAAACATATGAAGAAATGATCCCGAGATTTACTAGTGAAAGAAAAAATGGGATCTATCACTAATATAATGATATTACAATAATAATGTATGATTACTAAAACTGGAATGTTTCCCCAATATATTGTGTCCCCATAGAATGGATCACCAATAGAATTCTATTGGATCACTTTTATAATGGATCCTAATATAATGTGTCCCCATAGAATGGATCCCCAATAGAATTCTATGGGATCACTTTTATAATGGATCCTAATATAACGTGTCCTGATAGAATGGATCACCAATAGAATTCTATCGGATCACTTTTATAATGGATCCTAATATAATGTGTCACCATAGAATGGATCACCAATAGAATTCTATTGGATCACTTTTATAATAGATCATAATATAATGTGTCCCCATAGAATGGATCACCAATAGAATTCTATTGGATCACTTTTATAATGGATCCTAATATAATGTATCATTGTGATGGTGTATCTTATAATCACTAGATGTGTCCTGGTGATGGGAGGAGGATTAGGAAAGGAGATGTCATTGTGAATAAAGTTTTTCTCTATTGTACATGTGAAGTGTTGGTGATATAAGACATAAATAATAAAATGTAAATTTATTGAATTCTGTGTGGTTTCTGTGGTGCTGATCAGTGTGGGGCGTGTCGGGGTGTCAGTGAGTGGGGGTGAAGGTGTCTGTGCTGATAGATCAGTGTGTATGGTGTGGGTGTGTGTGTGAGTGTATGTGTGTGTGTGGGGGGGGGGGTTAGCAGGTGGAGAATATAAAAATCAAAACATTATTTTATTAATAGTAGTGTTATGTGAACGGTTCAGGCTGAGCAAAAGTTTAGCCCAAATGTCGCCTGTTTGGGTGTTCTCTAAACACCCAAATTTTCTGCACAGTCAATATGTTGTTAAGGAGTGGGCTGGGAAGCTGGCTGCTGTGTCCTTAACAACGGATGAGTTATTAACGGGCTTCCAGGTTGGTGACGTCACAAGGGGCGGGGCCACCATGTGAAGTCACCCGGCGGAGGAGGCATTTGGTGGTTGGTCTTTGTTGCAGGCAGAACTTTTTTTTTCAGGTCTGGAGTTCCAGAGGGCTTCATGATTGACGATGGAACTACATCAGGGGACATTTAAAAACAGTTTTTTTATAAATTACTTGTCAAAACCACTTGTAGTTTTTTTATTGATTTATTTATTGACAGGTTTTTTGGTGAACAAAACTCCATACTTTTTCACATGGGGGGATCTGGGGGCGCCCTTGATAAAGGGGGCTTCCAGATTCTGATAAGCCCCCTGGCTGTAGACCCTGACAACCTTCGGCCATGGTTGTGGGGAAGAGGCGCTTGTCCCCATCATCATGGGAACAAGATGTTTTGGGGGTGGGGCTGCAGCCTCCCTGCCCCAAACCCCCCACCCCCATGTTGAAGGCATGTGGCCCTTCTCTGTGTAATCTTCCCTTAAAGTAGAAGGAAACTATTCTTGTATTTCCTACGTACAGGTAATAATAAACTCCATTACCTTTATTTAAGAACACTTACATGGCCTTCAAGCTCCAAAAAGTGTGTCTGTCTGTACGGCTGGTGGTGCAGGAAGGCATGAATTCTTTCAGGGTCGTTAATGCCTTAGAGATATAAAGTCAGGGCATTGTCAGCCCAGCACAGATGGACATACTTTTTGGACCTTTGCAGTCATGTGACCACATGGAAAAAAATAGATATTTACATTGAAACGTACTAGTAACAGTATACAGGAAATATAAGATAAGTGGGGAGGCAACATTTAAAAGGTAGGTGACTGTGTTTCTTTCCTTCTACTTTAATGTCGATGGATTTTGCTCACAAGCTGTGTGAAATCATCAAACAGGAGAATCTCTACTAAACTGAGAGGTCTTCACACCCCAAATTCTATAAGTCATATCACCTTAAAAGTATATATGTGGGAGATTTTATAAGGTTTTATTTATAAATATGTTGTTGAAGTCACACTCAATGGTTTAAACTAGTTCTTATGTTATGTGTCTTTTTCTAATCTTACATAAAAAAATGTAATTATGAAAACCTGCTATGAAACAACAAAGGGAAACATTGTCAGTTAAACATTGCACAAGATCAGGAAACTGATTTAGACCAGTTGTCCGGAACTGGATCACGTGCTGGTGGCACTGTAGTTCCTGGACCACAAGGTTGTAGTTCCGGAGTCCACCAGCAGGTGTCTCCCAGCAGCCAGCAGATCGCAGCACTAATGCCGCGTACACACGGTCGGACTTTTCGTCTACAAAAGTCCGACGGACGCCGACGGACTAAAGCTGGCTGACAATCTGATCGTGTGTGGGCTTCCCCGGACTTTCAGCGGACTTTCAGCGGACTTTTCCAGCCTCAAATTTGACTGACTTTAGATTTGAAACATGCTTCAAATCTTTACGTCGTAACTACGCCGGACCCAGAAATCCGCTCGTCTGTATGCTAGTCCGACGGACAAAAACCCATGCTAGGGCAGCTATTGGCTCCTGGCTATCAACTTGCTTATTTTAATCCAGTGTACGTCATCACGTACGAATCCGTCGGACTTTTGTGTGATCGTATGTAGGCAAGTCCGTTCGTTAGAAAGTCTGCCGCAAGTCCGCCAAAAGTCCGCCAAAAGTCCGCCAAAAGTCCGTCGAAAGTCTGTCGGACAGACTGTCGGACTTTTGTACCCGAAAAGTCCGACCGTGTGTACGCGGCATTAGTCTTCACCTGTTGCTGGCTGCTGGGAGGGTATTAGTCCCTTATCTACATTTTGCTCTGGGTTTAGTGTTCTGCCTGCTAGCCAGATACCACTTGCAGATGTATCCAGAGACTTATTCCTGCTCCTGATTCTGCCCGGTATCAGTGGTGGCTGGTGCTCAAAATTTTTGGGGGGGCGCAAACAAATTGAAAAATTCTAAAAAAAGCCCCATCAATTGCAGCCTCACTGTGCCATCAAACACAGCCACTGTGCCATCAAATACCGCCAGTGTGCCATCAAACGCTGCCACTATGCCATCAAATACCGCCACTGTGCCATCAAACGCAGCCACTGTGCCCATCAATTGCAGCCACTGCAACTGTGCCCATCAAAAGGTGCCACTGTGCCATCAAATGCAGCCACTGTGCCATCAAACGCAGCCCCTGTGCTCATCAAACGCAGCCCCTGTGCTCATCAATTGCAGCCACTGTGCCCATCAAATGCTGCCACTGTGCCATCAAATGCTGCCACTGTGCCTTCCAATGCTGCCATTGTACCATCTAATGCTCCCAATGCTGCCACTGTGCCATCCAATGCTGCCACTGTGATCCCCCCACCCCCGCCCGCTCACCATCTGCCCAGCACTTTCCCTGTCTTGGTGGGGCAGCAGGTGCGTCTTCTCCCCTCCATGTGTCTTCTCCCATCCTCCTCTTCTCCCATCCTCTCCTATGATTGGACGCCTGATAGGCATCCAATCACAGCGCCTGACGTTTCAGCCAATCAGGCGACCGGTAACAGACCCGGCAACCTGATTGGCTGAGAGGCGGGTCAATGTTAGCAAAGCAAAATCCTTCGGCTTTGCTAACATTGAGCTGAGTGAGAAGGAATGCACAGCGTTGCGCCCGCTCCTCACTTTTTTGGATGCCTATTAGAGCCAAAGGCTCTAATCAGGTGCTTCCAAAAAACACCCCCACCGCTGTAATTCAGGTGCTGTAATTCAGGTGACCAAAAAAGGCCTGAACACCTGAATAGGAGGTGTCAGCAGTGACCATGGATAGATTCATGCAATGCATGAATCTATCTATGATGATTAGAGAGTGACAGGAGAGTGGGGGGGGGGGGGGGGGGCGGCGCTCCTGCGCCCTTATGGTCGCACTGCCACTGACCTGTACCTATATCCTTTGCCCTACTGCTTTGTACCTGCTCCCCTTGCTCCCAGTTCTGGCCCCTTTCCTGACTGTTCCTTGCACCGCCAGTTTTACCCTTTTAATCCATGTTTCCCATTTTTTTTTTTTTTTTTGATAGTCAGCTTGCTAGTTAGGTTTTCTGTGACTTAGTTTGCTAGTTAGGTATTTTGTCACTTGGTTTATTGTTCACTTATATCTTCACGCTCGCTGTGTATTCTGTTTTCTGGTGTTTGGATGGGTTTTGTTTCACTAGTAATAAATTAACTTTATTATACACAGTCTGATTTCAGTTTCCTAAGTACAGCTACAGACCTAGTCATCTATGCTGCTGGATTCCTGCTCTCAATATCCCTGACATAACACTGAAGCAAGAGGGAAATGTAGAGGAGGGAGGAAATACCCTACCAGCAACCAGCATCAGGTGAAAATTAATAGCTGGGATCTTCTGGCTGCTGGGAGGCACCCACTGGTGGACACTGTAACTACAACCTTCTGGTTTGGGAACCACAGTGCAGCCAGCAGGTGATCCAGATCCTTACACCAGAGTTTCTCAATTGGGGTGTCATTTGGGTCCCCTTGGGTTGCAACAAGCATGGCACCCAGTTTCCCTGCATCGGTATTATGAGTTGCGATGGTGCAGGTGGGCCCCAGCACCACTACTTTAAGTCTAGGGCAGTATGTCCAACTGTTGCTATGTTGTTGGTGGCCAGCTTGCCCACAAGATGGCAACTTGTGACACTGATCTAGAGCATGGAGGGACACCCCCAGCATTTAGCAAAGGATGAAAATCTGACTCCTCCAGACTTGTATCCCTGCTGGAGCCAAAAAAGTTGGGTATTATTGTGTAGAGGGGACTGTGTGATTGGTGGGCTTTGTAATGGAGGGATCTTGATGTAATGACAAGACTCAGAAATGGGGGGACTCTGATGTACTGTATAAAGGTGAACTTTAATATATGGGGGCACTTTGGCATATAGGGGCAACTCTTATGTATTATTAGTATTATGATGTTACTGGGGTACTCTGATGTGATAAGGGGACCTCTGATGTGATGGGGTGCCTCTGACGTGATGGGAGGACCTTTGATGTGACAGGGGGCATCTGATGGGAAGGGGGATCTATGATATAATGGGGGGACTTCTGAGATGATGGGGGACCTCTGATGTGAAAGGGGGCTTTTGATGTAATGGGGGGACCTCTGATCTGTAGGAGGACTTCTGGTGTGAGGTTAATTTCATCAAGGCAGTTGTGTGCATCATCCCATTCTCCGGTTTCTCATTGATATGTAATGTTTACATTTATTTACATTTTAGACCGGGGAGCCTCAAGAGTTTCCATTTCTTTACAGGTGATTGAGGCGATTTTAGTTGTATTAGTGCTGCTGAAAAAAAGGTAGAGAAATGTTGATTTATTCTGGCACAGAAAATTTCTCTTGTTACTTGGGGTGAAAAATAAAGCAGATAACATCACCAACTCTTAAAAGTGTATTGCAATCATCATTTTGGAAACAGAAAATCCCTACAAACAAGTTCTGGAATGTTGTGTTACGGCTCAGTTACTGCAAATATTAACAAACGCTATTGCAGCCCTACTGCTTTGTACCTGCTCCCCTTGCTCCCAGTTCTGGCCCCTTTCCTGACTGTTCCTTGCACCGCCAGTTTTACCCTTTTAATCCATGTTTCCCATTTTTTTTTTTATTTTTGATAGTCAGCTTGCTAGTTAGGTTTTCTGTGACTTAGTTTGCTAGTTAGGTATTTTGTCACTTGGTTTATTGTTCACTTATATCTTCACGCTCGCTGTGTATTCTGTTTTCTGGTGTTTGGATGGGTTTTGTTTCACTAGTAATAAATTAACTTTATTATACACAGTCTGATTTCAGTTTCCTAAGTACAGCTACAGACCTAGTCATCTATGCTGCTGGATTCCTGCTCTCAATATCCCTGACATAACACTGAAGCAAGAGGGAAATGTAGAGGAGGGAGGAAATACCCTACCAGCAACCAGCATCAGGTGAAAATTAATAGCTGGGATCTTCTGGCTGCTGGGAGGCACCCACTGGTGGACACTGTAACTACAACCTTCTGGTTTGGGAACCACAGTGCAGCCAGCAGGTGATCCAGATCCTTACACCAGAGTTTCTCAATTGGGGTGTCATTTGGGTCCCCTTGGGTTGCAACAAACATGGCACCCAGTTTGCCCTGCATCGGTATTATGAGTTGCGATGGTGCAGGTGGGCCCCAGCACCACTACTTTAAGTCTAGGGCAGTATGTCCAACTGTTGCTATGTTGTTGGTGGCCAGCTTGCCCACAAGATGGCAACTTGTGACACTGATCTAGAGCATGGAGGGACACCCCCAGCATTTAGCAAAGGATGAAAATCTGACTCCTCCAGACTTGTATCCCTGCTGGAGCCAAAAAAGTTGGGTATTATTGTGAAGAGGGGACTGTGTGATTGGTGGGCTTTGTAATGGAGGGATCTTGATGTAATGACAAGACTCAGAAATGGGGGGACTCTGATGTACTGTATAAAGGTGAACTTTAATATATGGGGGCACTTTGGCATATAGGGGCAACTCTTATGTATTATTAGTATTATGATGTTACTGGGGTACTCTGATGTGATAAGGGGACCTCTGATGTGATGGGGTGCCTCTGACGTGATGGGAGGACCTTTGATGTGACAGGGGGCATCTGATGGGAAGGGGGATCTATGATATAATGGGGGGACTTCTGAGATGATGGGGGACCTCTGATGTGAAAGGGGGCTTTTGATGTAATGGGGGGACCTCTGATCTGTAGGAGGACTTCTGGTGTGAGGTTAATTTCATCAAGGCAGTTGTGTGCATCATCCCATTCTCCGGTTTCTCATTGATATGTAATGTTTACATTTATTTACATTTTAGACCGGGGAGCCTCAAGAGTTTCCATTTCTTTACAGGTGATTGAGGCGATTTTAGTTGTATTAGTGCTGCTGAAAAAAAGGTAGAGAAATGTTGATTTATTCTGGCACAGAAAATTTCTCTTGTTACTTGGGGTGAAAAATAAAGCAGATAACATCACCAACTCTTAAAAGTGTATTGCAATCATCATTTTGGAAACAGAAAATCCCTACAAACAAGTTCTGGAATGTTGTGTTACGGCTCAGTTACTGCAAATATTAACAAACGCTATTGCAGCCCTACTGCTTTGTACCTGCTCCCCTTGCTCCCAGTTCTGGCCCCTTTCCTGACTGTTCCTTGCACCGCCAGTTTTACCCTTTTAATCCATGTTTCCCATTTTTTTTTTTTTTTTTTGATAGTCAGCTTGCTAGTTAGGTTTTCTGTGACTTAGTTTGCTAGTTAGGTATTTTGTCACTTGGTTTATTGTTCACTTATATCTTCACGCTCGCTGTGTATTCTGTTTTCTGGTGTTTGGATGGGTTTTGTTTCACTAGTAATAAATTAACTTTATTATACACAGTCTGATTTCAGTTTCCTAAGTACAGCTACAGACCTAGTCATCTATGCTGCTGGATTCCTGCTCTCAATATCCCTGACATAACACTGAAGCAAGAGGGAAATGTAGAGGAGGGAGGAAATACCCTACCAGCAACCAGCATCAGGTGAAAATTAATAGCTGGGATCTTCTGGCTGCTGGGAGGCACCCACTGGTGGACACTGTAACTACAACCTTCTGGTTTGGGAACCACAGTGCAGCCAGCAGGTGATCCAGATCCTTACACCAGAGTTTCTCAATTGGGGTGTCATTTGGGTCCCCTTGGGTTGCAACAAACATGGCACCCAGTTTGCCCTGCATCGGTATTATGAGTTGCGATGGTGCAGGTGGGCCCCAGCACCACTACTTTAAGTCTAGGGCAGTATGTCCAACTGTTGCTATGTTGTTGGTGGCCAGCTTGCCCACAAGATGGCAACTTGTGACACTGATCTAGAGCATGGAGGGACACCCCCAGCATTTAGCAAAGGATGAAAATCTGACTCCTCCAGACTTGTATCCCTGCTGGAGCCAAAAAAGTTGGGTATTATTGTGAAGAGGGGACTGTGTGATTGGTGGGCTTTGTAATGGAGGGATCTTGATGTAATGACAAGACTCAGAAATGGGGGGACTCTGATGTACTGTATAAAGGTGAACTTTAATATATGGGGGCACTTTGGCATATAGGGGCAACTCTTATGTATTATTAGTATTATGATGTTACTGGGGTACTCTGATGTGATAAGGGGACCTCTGATGTGATGGGGTGCCTCTGACGTGATGGGAGGACCTTTGATGTGACAGGGGGCATCTGATGGGAAGGGGGATCTATGATATAATGGGGGGACTTCTGAGATGATGGGGGACCTCTGATGTGAAAGGGGGCTTTTGATGTAATGGGGGGACCTCTGATCTGTAGGAGGACTTCTGGTGTGAGGTTAATTTCATCAAGGCAGTTGTGTGCATCATCCCATTCTCCAGTTTCTCATTGATATGTAATGTTTACATTTATTTACATTTTAGACCGGGGAGCCTCAAGAGTTTCCATTTCTTTACAGGTGATTGAGGCGATTTTAGTTGTATTAGTGCTGCTGAAAAAAAGGTAGAGAAATGTTGATTTATTCTGGCACAGAAAATTTCTCTTGTTACTTGGGGTGAAAAATAAAGCAGATAACATCACCAACTCTTAAAAGTGTATTGCAATCATCATTTTGGAAACAGAAAATCCCTACAAACAAGTTCTGGAATGTTGTGTTACGGCTCAGTTACTGCAAATATTAACAAACGCTATTGCAGCCCTACTGCTTTGTACCTGCTCCCCTTGCTCCCAGTTCTGGCCCCTTTCCTGACTGTTCCTTGCACCGCCAGTTTTACCCTTTTAATCCATGTTTCCCATTTTTTTTTTTTTTTTTGATAGTCAGCTTGCTAGTTAGGTTTTCTGTGACTTAGTTTGCTAGTTAGGTATTTTGTCACTTGGTTTATTGTTCACTTATATCTTCACGCTCGCTGTGTATTCTGTTTTCTGGTGTTTGGATGGGTTTTGTTTCACTAGTAATAAATTAACTTTATTATACACAGTCTGATTTCAGTTTCCTAAGTACAGCTACAGACCTAGTCATCTATGCTGCTGGATTCCTGCTCTCAATATCCCTGACATAACACTGAAGCAAGAGGGAAATGTAGAGGAGGGAGGAAATACCCTACCAGCAACCAGCATCAGGTGAAAATTAATAGCTGGGATCTTCTGGCTGCTGGGAGGCACCCACTGGTGGACACTGTAACTACAACCTTCTGGTTTGGGAACCACAGTGCAGCCAGCAGGTGATCCAGATCCTTACACCAGAGTTTCTCAATTGGGGTGTCATTTGGGTCCCCTTGGGTTGCAACAAACATGGCACCCAGTTTGCCCTGCATCGGTATTATGAGTTGCGATGGTGCAGGTGGGCCCCAGCACCACTACTTTAAGTCTAGGGCAGTATGTCCAACTGTTGCTATGTTGTTGGTGGCCAGCTTGCCCACAAGATGGCAACTTGTGACACTGATCTAGAGCATGGAGGGACACCCCCAGCATTTAGCAAAGGATGAAAATCTGACTCCTCCAGACTTGTATCCCTGCTGGAGCCAAAAAAGTTGGGTATTATTGTGAAGAGGGGACTGTGTGATTGGTGGGCTCTGTGATTTGGGGGGCTTTGTAATGGAGGGATCTTGATGTAATGACAAGACTCAGAAATGGGGGGACTCTGATGTACTGTATAAAGGTGAACTTTAATATATGGGGGCACTTTGGCATATAGGGGCAACTCTTATGTATTATTAGTATTATGATGTTACTGGGGTACTCTGATGTGATAAGGGGACCTCTGATGTGATGGGGTGCCTCTGACGTGATGGGAGGACCTTTGATGTGACAGGGGGCATCTGATGGGAAGGGGGGTCTATGATATAATGGGGGGACTTCTGAGATGATGGGGGACCTCTGATGTGAAAGGGGGCTTTTGATGTAATGGGGGGACCTCTGATCTGTAGGAGGACTTCTGGTGTGAGGTTAATTTCATCAAGGCAGTTGTGTGCATCGTCCCATTCTCCGGTAATGTTTAAATTTATTTACATTTTAGACTGGGGAGCTTCAAGATTTTCCATTTCTTTACAGGTGATTGAGGTGATTTTAGTTGTATTAGTGCTGCTGAAAAAAAGGTAGAGAAATGCTGATTTATTCTGGCACAGAAAATTTCTCTTGTTACCTGGGGTGAAAAATAAAGCAGATAACATCACCAACTCTTAAAAGTGTATTGCAATCATCATTTTCGAAACAGAAAGATCCTACAAACTAGTTCTGGAATGTTATGCTACGGCTCAATTATTGCAAATATTAACAAACGCTATTGCAGCCACACCTTTAGCATGTATCTAAACCTAAAAACAAACATGTAAGTCGTTGTAGCTTACCAACCCTAATGCCGCGTACACACGAGCAGACTTTACGGCAGACTTTGCCCGGCGGACTTTTCGACGTACTTTACGACGGACTTTCTGAATGAACGGACTTGCCTACACACAATCCACCAAAGTCCATCGAATTCGTACGTGATGACGTACGACCGGACTAAAACAAGGAAGTTCATAGCCAGTAGCCAATAGCTGCCCTAGCGTGGCTTTTTGTCCGTCGAACTAGCATACAGACGGCGGACTTTTCGACCGGACTCGATTTCAACGGATTAATTTAAAACACAAATCTAAGTCCGTTCAACTTTTGAGAAAACAAAGTCCGCTGGAGCCCACACACGATCGAATTGTCCGACGAAATCCCGTCCGCCGGGCAAAGTCTGCCGTAAAGTCCGCTCGTGTGTACGCGGCATTAGATGTGGTAGCTGTATGGGACTGAACAGATATACCCTCCTTAACCAATTCATGACTATGCCTTTTTCTGACATTTGTTGGTTACAAGTTAAAATCAGTATTTTTTGCTAGAAAATTACTTAGAACCCCCAAACATTAGATATATTTTTTTAGCAGAGACCCTACAGAATAAAATGACAATTGTTGCAATATTTTATGTGACACTGTATTTGAGCTGCGGTCTTTCAAATGCAATTTTATTTGGAAAAAATACACTTTCATGAATTAAAAAAAAACATTTTTTTGTATAATGTGAAAGATGATGTTACACCAAGTAAATAAATACCTGACATGTCACACTTTAAAATTGCGCACACTCGTGGAATGGCAACAAACTACGGTACTTAAAAATCTCTATAGATGAGACTTTAAACATTTCTACAGGCTACCTGTTTAGAGTTACAGAGAAGTTCTAGTGGTAGAATGATTGCTTGTGCTGTAACGATCATGGCGATACCTCACATGTGTGGTTTGAACAATGTTTACATTTGCAGTCGCGACTTATGTATGCGTTCGCTTCTGCACGTGAGCACGAAGGGGTGGGGCACTTTTTTATTTTATTTTTACACTTTCCCCTTGAAAAAAAAAATTCTGATCACTTTTATTGCTGTCAGAAGGAATGTAAACATCCCTTGTGACAGTAATAGGCAGTGACAGGTACTCTTTATGGAGGGATCTTAGGTTCTATAAGACCCCAAATCCCTCCTTTGCACTTAAAAGCATTCAAAACGCCAAGTTTGTCGGTTTTGAATGCTGTCATTTTTTAAAAATTTGGCGCCTATAAGTCTTCTGTAAACTGGAAGTGATGTCATGACTAGGTTACTAGATCCGGAACCCGATCAAAGCTGATTTTGGCTTTGTTTGGGTATCCGGCCAGCCGGAAGACGTGCCGGCTGGTCGCTTGGTCTCCCGTTGGGACGGGAGAGTCCGGACAAGCTGCGGAAGGAAGCGGGATAGAGGGGGACATCACCTCCCGCTGCTTGGGGTAACAGCTGAGCGGCTTCTTAGCCACATCGGTTGTTATCCCAAAAACAGCCAACCGCTGGCTCTAAAAACGGTAACGGGGTGATGTCTGCAGCTGCAAGCATCACCCCAGTACAACCCTTTCAAGGAAAGGTCACATATTTGCGTACGGTCGGTGAGAAAGGGTTAAAGTCTATCTCTGGGTTTTATTTAACTTTAAACAGTTTGTCCAGGCCAAGCTGGCCCAAACAAACATTCCGTAACTAAAAAGTTCATCCACTGCCAACGTTGTATGAACTTTGTAGCATCAGCCACTTACAGTATACAGCACTGTGTTTCGGCAGTGGTACAAGGACTTCCCACCCCATTCCGCAAGGAAATTTGGTCAGCCATTTATAGGAAGCTTTGTATTTTATGAATGAATACAAAGCCTCCTCTGATTACTGCTCTTGGCCACTTTGCTGGGAAACAATAATCTATACCAGCACTTATCCTAGATATCCAAGACCAAGGTCTTAAATAGATGTTTTTGGGGGACCACAATCAAAAGAAAACACAAACAGTGTATAGGTTCAGTGTAACGTCAAGAGGACCACACACACAAAAACAATGCATGGATCCCCTCAAATTCTATACCAGACCCGTATCTGAGCTTGCAGTCTGGTAGGTCAAGAAAGGAGGGTATGCATGTGCCCTCTCCTGAACCAGACCAAGTCGCATGTCTTCAACACAGTGAGGGGGATTTCTCAGGGTGGAGACTCTTCCCCACATCCCTGTCCCAGTGGTAGAGGGGGTCTGTGGGCAGGCACCTAAATACCACCCCCCAAGTGAATGAGTAAGGGGTACATAGAACCCCATACAGTTGTTGGCAAATCCTTTATCCACTTGCCACCGTGCAAGGAATGGGTACATCATGGGATTTCCAGTGGTTATACTGGGGTGATGCCTGTGCCTGTGCAGACATCATCCTGGTATTGTTTTTTTCAGCCGATGATTGTCTTTCTTGTATAAGCAATTCTGGTGAGTAATTAGCTTCCTTCTAATTACCTTCTGTGACCTTTCCAGGCCCTCCTGTCTCGCATGAATTCAGAAGGGGGCGAGGTCACCCGTTTAGCTATATAACAGCTGTCATTGCAAAAAGTCTGCAGTCGTGGGATGGGGGGGACCCCCACACCATTTTTTTAAACTTTGGCCTGGGGTTCCCCTTCATATCCATACCAGACCTGGAGGACCTGGTATGGATTTTGGGGGGACCCCTACACATTTTTTTTTAAATTTTGGTGCAGGGTTTCCCCTTAACATTCATACCAGACCCAAAGGGCCTGGTAATGGACTGGGGGGGGGACAATACATTACAGCTGCGAGCAGTTTTAAATGACATTTTTTCCTTTTGAAATGTAATTTTGCTGTGGTAATGTTCTCACGGGAAAGATGCGCTAATTTACAGGCAGACTAAGCACACCCCCCCAGGCAGTATATTTAAAGGAATATTTCATTTTTATTGTTTCACTTTTCACATTCTTAAAATCACTGCTCCTGAAAAAAACAGCAGTTTTTAAAACTTTTTTTGCATTGATACATGTCCCTGGGGCAGGACCCAGGTCCCCAAACACTTTTTATGGCAATAACTTGCATATAAGCCTTTGAAATGAGCACTTTTGATTTTTCACGTTCGTGTCCCATAGTCTTTAACAGTGTTCGCACAAATTTTTTGCCTGTTCGCAAGTTCTGGTGCAAACCGAACCGGGGGGTGTTCAGCTCATCCCTACAAAACAACCGTTTTTGGTCAATGATATTACAGGCCCCCTCCATGTCGAGAGCATTTGGCCCAGTATGGTTCAGGAGGGGGGGTGCACATTTTTCCAGTCTAGGAGGTAACCATGACTCCCTCCATAGAGATAGCGTTGTGCATTTTTTAAAAATCCTACCTAAAAAACACTAACACTAATTTACAAAAAAAAAAAATTCCTTTGAGCCTGACCTTGACCAAAACACTAACTCTGGCACTGACCTAGATCAAACCTTGATCTAGGTATTTTTTAAATTATTTATGTTATTTTATTTTTTAAATTATTATCATTATTTTTTTTTTTTTCTTCGCGCACTTTTTTTTTTCTATCTCTACAAGGACAGAGAGTGTTACAATGTATCTCTCTCATCCATTCACAGAGACAAAAAACACGGGGGCGGGCTTCACCCATGACTGATCACTATGATAGCCAATCAGAGGCTATCACAGCGAGCAGGTCACCTGGAACCGAACGTTCCAGGTCCCTATCATTAGAATGGTGCCCAGGGCTCCCGTGAGACAGCACAAAGGGAGGAACGCAAATATGCCGCCCCACGGGGAAAAAGCTCAGTGCAATGGGGCCGCATATTTGCGTACTGTCACCGTGAAGGGTTTAACCAAAGTGCACTGTTTTTCAATGCGGGAATTTCTATTGAATACTGACCAATAAATAGCTTGGGATAGGCGGACTTTCAGCCTTTTTTTACAATCTGCCATATAGGAGATGCGATAAATGTACAGGGTGTCATATCAGAATCCTAATAAATGGGAAAACAAAGTCCAAACTGTATGAAAAGCAGCAAAAAAAAAAAAGAAATGTGAATTTCCTAATCTCACTTTCCTCCCATAACTTAACCACTTGACCTTCCTGAAGATTTACCCCTCTTCATGACCAGGCCATTTTTTTTGCGATATGGCACTGTGTTAATTCAATTGACAATTGCGCGGTCGTACAACCCTGTACTCAAAAACAATTTATGTCCTTTTTTTCCCCACAAAGAGAGCTATCTTTTGGTGGTATTTGATCACCTCTGCGGTGTTTATTTTTTTTGCGCTATAAACAAAAAAAGAGCGTCAATTTTGAATAAAAACAATATTTTTTACTTTCTGCTATAAAACACATCCAATGAAATAAAAAAAAAGTCAAGTTCTTCATAAATTTAGGCCAATATGTATTCTGCTACATATTTTTGGTAACAAATGCCAATAAGCGTATATTGATTGGTTGTGCAAAAGTTATAGTGACTACAAAATATGACAAATATTTATTTTTGTTTATACTAGTAATGACGGCGATCAGCGGCTTACAGTGGGTGTCAAGAATACCCTGTAGCAAGGCAGATGCTGGGGCGTGCGCACATGCGCACACATATTCCTACGGTGACTCGCCGGATTGGGCAGCGGTGCGTGTACGCGCACGGGAACACGCAGCAGGCGGGACAGCAGCTGCTCTAGTGCAGTGCTGTCTGATCTGCAGCTTTACCTGAGTCTGATCCTGTACCTGCTTATTATTACCGACCCAGCTCTGTTTGACTACTGCTGCCTTCTCCTATCCTGACCCGGCTTGCCTTGACCATGCTATACCTGCACCTGTTGATCTTCCGTTGCCAAACCTCTGCCTGTTCGCTGACTACTCTCTGCCTGCTGCATTACTTACCTGTTACCCATGCTGACCCGGCTTGTCTCACTCTGCTCCAGCCTGTTCCTGATCCTGCTCCTGCCAGTATCCAGGGGTCGCTGACCCGCACCTGTAGCTACCACCTCCAGCTGCTTCTACAGTCCAGTTCTTCCGGTGGATCATCCCTACACATGATCGGTGTCAGCTACTACAGATCTTACAGGCACTCCTACCTCACTGAGCTCTCATAACCACTGTTGGAACTCCAGTGGTCCCCGAGCCAGGGCTGTAAGAGAGGTCTCCTTCCACTATTGGGCTCTGATACAAGGTACGTGACAGTGGGACCATACTTACCAACTGTCCCAAATTTCCCAGGACATTCCCAGGATTTAGACTCTTTTCCAGATTTTATTGTTTCCCAGGAAATGTCCAGAAAAATCAGTTTTTTCCCAATTTTTCGCCGCCGCCCCCGCCGCTAGAGGTCCCCACTGGCCGCCATTTTTAAGAAGACCAGGAACACGGCTGGGTGGCTACAACAGAGAGGGAGCTCCTGCGTTGCCACCCACCCTCTGCCCCGCTTTTTATTTTCCCCTAAGCCATGCCTACAAACACATGCCCCGCCCTCTAATTATGATAAGACTCCGCCTACAGCCAAAAAAGTGTCCCGAATTTTTTTTTTACAATGTTGGCAACTATGTGGGACTGTGATATTGAGGCGGACAATCGGACACTTATTGACACTTTTGACACTTTCTTGGAACCAGTGACACTAATACAGTGATCAGTGCTAAAAATATGCACTGTCACTGTACTAATGACTCTGGCAGGGAAGAGGTTAAACATCAGGGGCGATCAAAAGGTTAACTGTGTGCCTCGCCAGTGTTTTTGTGTAATACAGTATGTGTGCTGCTTTTACTAAGGGATCTGATGGATCCTCTTTCCCTGAATTGCAGAGAAGGAAAATTCTTCACATCCTTCCTGAAGGCAGAGCTCTGTTCTATGTCTCTCCACATCGACCGCTGGGTGCCATACTTTGGCCGATACCTGCTGGTCGGCTTGTACTGGGTCTAATCACAGCTGCGGCCCCAGCAGCATGCATACGCGCTCCCTTCCTGGAAGTGTTGGATCTCGTACTACATACTTTATTCAGCACAGGAGAGCCACCTTGCCGCCGTACATCTAAGTGATGCGGTCGGCAAGCTGTTAATTATTACACAGCAGACAAAACAATAAGAACAATACTATAGAATGCAAGATTTTCTGAGATGGTCCCCCTAATGGGTTGAAGCATTTCCCCCATAGGAGCCACTGGTTAAGATGGGTCCTCTGTTCTTTGCCTCAACCTCCATAGGAATTTCAGCCCTTCTGACACACCAGAGGGGCTGAATTTCTTATGGAGGTTGAGGCAAAGAACAGAGGACCCAGAGAACAGAGGCTGAGTGTACAAAGCATGCAATATCACAGAAATCACTGAAAATAATACCTGGTAACCAGTAATTATACCATGTCCAATAAACAAGCACTGAACCAGTTAGTAAGGGCAAACTTAATATATTTTTAACCGGTATGGTGGGTAACGAGGCAAGCATTAAAAAGGATTAACAAAGGTAATAATACAATTCAGCATACAGGGTGATTAGTAATAAGGACTAGGCATAAGCTGGCACTTGACATCCAGATCAGCATAAACAGTCGCAAGGTCACCCAAAGTGCAGCAGTGGGCAGCAACAAAGCTTGATTTACCAAATACAGGAGACTATACTGCAGAAATACATTAATGGTGACTATGCTGGACCTAGACCAACTGGGTGTGCCCTGTCCATTAAAAATTAAAGATAGGAGAGAAGGGATTAAATGGGACTTTTTAGGATGGTTTTGCTGGAGAGGCAGTCCTATATGTTGTTCTCCTGCTGGCTTACGTTGGGGCCCTTTAGAAAGTGATGGTGCGCTTTAAGTATAACAAAAGGCAAAACCTTTTTTTGTTTTCGACACAGTGGAGATGGATTACAAGACCTATTAGGTTTTTAATACTGTTCGTGCCCCCAGCAGGGAGATTCACCCTCTTTGCCCTGTTTATCATTATCATCAAAAGTAATTTTAAATAAAGAAAACCCAAAATTTTGGGTTGTCCCCAGAAAATTAATAGAGGGGAAATAAAGTTTTCAATATGGACACTAGTTGTGGTGACCTGAGGGTTCCCAAGGAATTCCCCCCACATGTCCTGAAAATGGGGCATACCTTGCCAGGGGGGAGACTTTTCTCCACAACCCTGGCCCAGTGGTGGAGGGGGGTCTGCAAGCAGGCACCCAGATACAACCCTCCAAGTGAATGCATAATGGGTACATAGTGACCCCATACATTCACAAAGAAATGTAAACATTGAAAAATACACACAGAGTTTCTGACAAATCCTTTTAAAAAAAAAAGTACCATAGTGTACACCCATCATCAATCACATGGTAGATCCACATCAATCATGCTGCCTGCTGACCCACCAAAATAAAAAAACACCACCAATCATACATGTCTTGTCCCATTCTGTTCCTGGAGCCAATTGACAGGTCCAAGCCCCACCTCTAGAATGTGAACAAAGGGGCAGATCTCCCAGGTGATGTCATTGAGCATATATCAACATGACTGTATTGGGTCCGTCACATCACAGCCCCCCCATATTGAGGGCATGTGGCCTGGTATGGCTCAGGAGTGGGGGGGGGGGTGCACACTTTTCCGGCTGAGGTGACAACCATGGCTCTCTCCACAGAGGGAGTGTTGTGACCCTAGGAAGTGTGTTACTCACCAGGAATTAAAAAGAAAACGAATGCAGCCACCACATCCAAGGACTGGTAAGTTGCAATTTATCACATTTCTTCGTAGTTTGTTCTTAGGTCTAGATATACAGTCAGTACTTTAAGCAAAGTGCACTGTATTCAGTGTGGGCAGGTTTTTTTTTATTGGAGATTGACCAATAAATAGCATGAGGTAGGCAGACTTTCAGACTTTTTTACAATCCATCATATAATAGCTAAGATAAATGTGCAGAATGTCATATCAGGATCCTAATAATAGAGAAAACAAAGTCCAAACTGTATGAAAAGAAACAAAAAAAGGGAATTTCCCACTCCCATCTCACATCTCACTTTCCTCCTATAGCTGAATTCTTACACAGCAGACAAAACAATATGAAAACTCCTGAATAATACAGAATGCAATATTTTCTGAATTGATCCTTCTAATTTGTTGAAGCCACGTAGGAGCCGCTGGTTATGATGGGTTCTCTGTTCTTTGCCTCAACCTCCATGAGAACTTCAGCCCCTCACACACCGGGCTGAGTGTATGTAAGGGATGTCAAAATCAGGTACCCCATAAAAAAGGATTATAGTTTTGCTAATGGAGAAAGTAAAACTCATGGCATTTCTTTTAAATCACCAGTAGATGGCAGCATAGAGTAAAAAGCCTGAATGACAGAAAACACATTCTTTTTTTTTTTAATAAATTCTTTATTTGAGAAGGAATAATAAAAAGCAAACATACGGTGGTTACAGAAAACACAACCATATTATTTGTACTGTAGATTCATCTCGACAGGTCAGACCATGTAAAACTAACATCATGGTACAACTGGTAATAACAAAAAAAAAAAAAAATCATAGATTGGGTGACAGACCTCGAGGTTAAGAAGCTTGCTGTATGTAAAGTTAGGCGTTAAACATCAAATTATTCTTAAGAGGAGAGAGGTGCGACCCTTGAGTCGTCAGCTCAAAAGAGGAACTAAGGAAGAAAGTTAAGTTGATAGAGAATAAGAAAGGAAAGGGAAAAAAAAAAGGGGGGAGGGGTTGGGGTGGGAAGGGTTAGGGGAAAATAAAAAGAAAAAGAAACCTTGCCTCCAGTCTCTCCATCGGTTTCCTGGTACTCATCCCGGATTTCTCCAATGGCTGGCTAATCATACCAGCTGCCTTGCATACTCCTCCGAGTAGAAGAACTCGAGCCAGTAGAACCACTTCTTGAGGAACTGCTCTCTAAGTCCCCTGTCTGTTGCCACCGGGTCCTCCATTTTGTTTATTTCCGCTACTTTCTTCAACCAGACAGCCATCTCCGGAGGCTCCGTCCGCTTCCAGTACAGGGGAATGCAACTTTTTGCTGCTGTGACCAGGAGGGGTAGGATGGATTTCCTGTAGGCCTTACTCTGTATTTCATGATGATGTAAGAGAAAGAACTCAGGAGTCCTGGGCAGCTCCCGGTCCGTGAACTTCTGTATAATACGATGGACCTCTGTCCAGAATGGGGTCAGGGACCGACAAGACCATAAGATGTGTAGGAGAGTGCCTGATTCCTCCCCACACCTCCAACATTGGTCCGAACTCTGAGGGAACGTCCGGTGTAACCTGGCAGGGGTGTAATAGCACGAGACAGCACCTTGAACCCTGATTCCTGCTGTATGGCACACACAGAGGTCTTATACGTGAAGAGAAATATTCTCTCCACTTGTCTCTCGGTTAGCTGTTGTCCCAGATCTCGTTCCCACTTGGCTATATAAGGAGGTCTGTACCCCTTAGGGGGTGTGATGAGAAGTTGGAATGTTAACGAGATTGTATGGCGTACTGGCTCTTGCTCAAAGGAAAGTAGCTCAAAGGACGTCAAGGCCCTCTCAAAGAGCGCCGGGGGGGGGCTGTGACCCTATAAAGTGGGCTAACTGAAGGTTTTGCCAGAATGTGAGGTTCACTAAAAGAGGGGCTTCCATGATGTTTTCCCTGGACATCCCCTTTCCATTGCTGGTGAAGTGACGGAGCTGAGCTCTGCCGACCCCTTTCAGGTCTTGGAATCTGGGATCACTGAGTTCTGGGCTAAAAGCCGGGTTTTCAGTTACTGGGGTAAGTGGAGAGGGGCTGGGCGCGACCGAGTGCTCGCAGAAAGCTTTTTGGGCTATCCGCCATGTCTCACCCACCGTTGGATGGTTTATGGCACGGCTTGGTAGATTCTTCTGGCACCAAGGCAACCCTTCCAACTCCGTTCCCGACAGGAGCCGCTCCACTTAGACCCATTGTTTTAGCATCCCGTGAGGACACCAGTCTATGATTCTCGTCATATGGCAGGCCATGTGGTACAGATTCACATCTGGAAGAGCCATTCCACCCAGCAGCTTTGGTAGACGTAAAATTGACTGGGCCAGCCGCGGGGCTTTTTGGGCCCAGATGAACGAGACTATCGCTCGAGGAAGGCGCTCGGAATCCTACCTGGAAGGGCCTGCAGGTGGTATAATAGTCTGGGCATAATGTTCATTTTTATAATGCTGCATCGTCCAAACCAGGAAAACATGCCCTTCTGCCAGGTCTGTAGGTCTTTTTTGATGTCCGTCAACAGGGGGGAAAGTTTGGGCAAGAGGATGCCCAAATATTTGATGTATGATCCTGCCCATTTAAAAGGGAAATCTGCCCTCAGCAGAGTGTCCAAAGAGGTCTGCATGGAGACGTTTAAAGCCTCCGATTTATGGTAATTGACCTTGAAGAAGGACAACGCCCCATACTTCTTCAGGTCTGTCATAAGATTTGGTATAGGTATCAGGGGATTGGTTATGAAAAATAGTAAATCGTCAGCAAATGCTGCTATTTTTGGAGACAGAGTATCACTGAGGTGGAGTCCCGATATGTTAGGGTTGTCTCTCACCGAATGGAGGAAAGGTTTAAGGGATAAGATAAATATCAATAAGGACAGGGGGCAGCCCTGTCTCGTCCCATTAGTTATCCAAAGGTGGGAGGACAGTTGGCCATTCACTTTTACTTGAGCTGAGGGTCTGGACTAGATAGCTAATATCCAGGTCATTATTCGCTGGCCTAGGCCAACCTGACGAAGGGTCTCAAACAGAAAGGGCTAATGCACCCTATCAAACGCCTTTTCGGTGTCGGTTGAGAGAAGCAGCATCGGGGTTCCCCATGTTTTGGCAGCATGGATAAGGTTAATTGCCTTTGTGGTGTTGTCCCTCACCTCTCTCAAGGGTACAAAACCAACCTGGTCCTTTGTGGACGAGCGATGGGATCCACTCCGTCAAACGCATTGGGAGGACCTTAGTGAAGATCTTTAGGTCCACATTGAGGAGGGATATTGGTCTGTAGTTTTGGCAGTGTAGAGGGTCCTTGCCCTCCTTGGGGATCACCGTAATGAAGGCCCTTAGGGTATCCTCTGGGGGAATCACCCCCTCTCTGACGTCATTATATGCTGCTAGAAAGTGGCATGAGAAGGTCGCCGAAGGTCTTGTAGTAGAAAAGCGAGTAACCATTGGGGCCTAGGGCCTTGCCATTTTGCATGTGGGCTATGGCTAGCGACACCTCTTCCCCAGAAAGAGGCGCCTCCAATGGCCTCGTCAGACAACCGGGGAAGGCCTGACTTTTGAATATAACCCCCTATGGCCTCCTGTTCTAGGGACTTCTCTCTCTCAGAGGATTGATGCGGCAAGCTGTACAATGAGGTACAATATTTGCGAAACTGTTCTGCGATCTCATCTGTGGTGTGCACCTTGGAGTTTCCTTTCCCCATTAGTTCAGGAATAAAGACCCATGCACGTTGAGCTCTCAGAGCCCTCGCTAGTAATTTACCACATTTTTTACTGTGTTCATAAAAGGTTTGTGTACATTTCGCAATAACAGCCTTAGCCCCGACCAATGCCAGGGATCTCAGTTGGTTTCTCAGGGTGGTGAGATCCATCAGCGTCCGGGTGGCTAGGGATTGTTTATGGGTGGCCTCCAGGACCCTGATTTTGTCCAATATGTCAAGGGTTTGCTGGGTACTCGCTTTCTTGAGGTGGGTACCAATCTTATAGATGTGGTATGGGTTGGATGTATTTGGTGTCCTGTTCTCAGTTGCTCAGTCTCTGCTAGCATTGTCACTAATGGGCAGGTAGCCTATTCACCAGTTTCCAGGATGCTTCTGTGGATGCCTGTTGTAGAAGATGGCCCCCTTAGTCTATCCCTGAAAGCCTCTGGTTATCAGTGCTGGAAAGCAGAGGCTGGCATTTTAATTAAAATTCACCTCTCCTCCCCTCGTACTGCACAGTGCCTATTGGGATCTGTAGTCCAAAGAGTCTATGGGTCTCTTACTATGGCTGCTATTCCAAACGACAACTCCCAGGATTCTCAGCGCACTGTATAGAAGTCTATGGGGTTGCATTGCTTTAGCTCTCCCTCTGCTTGCCAGAGGAGAATGCTGCAGCATAACAACAGTATCTTAGTAGAAAGTGAAAGTAAACTGACTGTAAAGGGGGAAAAGTCCCCTTCTCCCTGTTTCTGTAGTCCAGCACCTGACTACAGGGTAATCCACCAAATACTTCCAGGCCTTGAAATGTAACCAAAATTGTGACTGGAATATGATGACGTCTAATCAATGGGTAAGGATGGGGTTTGGGTTTGCAGTGGCTATGCAAAATCACCAGAGTATCTATAATACACTGGCCAATTTTTGAATTTAGGTAAGCTGGCTTAGAATAGCCAATAAGTGGAGAGTATCACCCACGATCTCAGAGGGACCTCTCAAAAACATTCTCTCATATGGGACTCATGGAAAAAATTTCAGACCACTTCCTCATATAAAAATCTCATTACCGAAACCCCTTAAACTAATCAATCAGACTTAGCCCCCTAGCATTGTCGTTCACCTCGCTAATGCAACCCACCTTTCAATACATGGCCCTGCATGCCGGCAACCCTCAACCCCCCTTCCCTTCCCACCTTTCTCCCTTCATTCCCTCCTCTTATATTCCCTTTTTTTTTTAATTTTTTTTTTTTTTTCTCTTCTTTCTTCTTCTCTTCTTCTATTCTCTCTTTCTCTACACTCATTCCCCAATATTGCCTTTTAAGTGTCTATTTTCAATAAACCAATGTATTATATTTTTACTCAATTACGCTCGATATATGGTACTCATATAGTATACATTCTTTGCCTAATCGGCTAGTACGCTGACTCTATGTATCTACCTAGAGGCAATTACAGAATCTTCCTAACTGATACGGTATGTGAGTACTGTCTTTCTTTTTCTATGCTATTGTTAAAATGGAAATGTTTTCTATTTTGAGTTATAATTATATCTCTGTTATATATTTTTCTCTAATAAAAATGTATTAAACAAAAAAAAAGAATAGCCAATAAGAAGTGTTTTGGGTAATCCAGCCCCTTAACCACTTCAGCCCCGGAAGGATTTACCCCCTTCCTGACCAGAGCACTTTTTACAATTCGGCACTGCGTCGCTTTAACTGCTAATTGCGCGGTCATGCAATGCTCTACCCAAACGAAATTTGCGTCCTTTTCTTCCCACAAATAGAGCTTTCTTTTGATGGTATTTGATCACCTCTGCCGTTTTTATTTTTTGCGCTATAAACGGAAAAAGACTGAAAATTTTGAAAAAAAATGATATTTTCTACTTTTTGTTATAAAAAAAATCCAATAAACTAAATTTTAGTCATACATTTAGGCCAAAATGTATTCGGCCACATGTCTTTGGTAAAAAAAATGTCAATAAGCGTATATTTATTGGTTTGCGCAAAAGTTATAGCGTCTACAAACTAGGGTACATTTTCTGGAATTTACACAGCTTTTAGTTTATGACTGCCTATGTCATTTCTTGAGGTGCTAAAATGGCAGGGCAGTACAAACCCCCCCCAAATGACCCCATTTTGGAAAGTAGACACCCCAAGGAAATTGCTGAGAGGCATGTTGAACCCATTGAATATTTATTTTTTTTGTCCCAAGTGATTGAATAATGACAAAAAAAAAAAAAAAAAAAAAAATTTACAAAAAGTTGTCACTAAATGATATATTGCTCACATAGGCCATGGGCATATGTGGAATTGCACCCCAAAATACATTCAGCTGCTTCTCCTGAGTACGGGGATACCACATGTGTGGCACTTTTTGGGAGCCTAGCCGCGTACGGGGCCCCGAAAACCCAGCACCACCTTCAGGATTTCTAAGGGCATACATTTTTGATTTCACTCCTCACTACCTATCACAGTTTTGAAGGCCATAAAATGCCAAGATGGCACAACCCCCCCCCAAATGACCCCATTTTGGAAAGTAGACACCCCAAGCTATTTGCTGAGAGGCATGGTGAGTATTTTGCAGCTCTCATTTGTTTTTGAAAATGAAGAAAGACCAGAAAAAAATTTTTTTTTTTTCTTTTTTCAATTTTCAAAACCTTGTGACAAAAAGTGAGGTCTGCAAAATACTCACTATACCTCTCAGCAAATAGCTTGGGGTGTCTACTTTCCAAAATGGGGTCATTTGGGGGGGTTTTGTGCCACCTGGGCTTTCCATGGCCTCCGAAACTGTGATAGGCAGTGAAGAGTGAAATCAAAAATTTACGGCCTTAGAAAGCCTGAAGGCGGTGCTTGGTTTTCGGGGTCCCGTACGCGGCTAGGCTCCCAAAAAGTCTCACACATGTGGTATCCCCGTACTCAGGAGAAGCAACAGAATTTATTTTGGGGTGTAATTTCACAAATCCCCATGGCGTGTTTGAGCAATATAACATTTAGTGACAACTTTGTGCAAAAAAAAAAAAAAAAAAATTTGTCTCTTTCCCGCAACTTGTGTCACAATATAAAATATTCCATGGACTCGACATGCCTCTCAGCAAATAGCTTGGGGTGTCTACTTTCCAAAATGGGGTCATTTGGGGGGGTTTGAACTGTCCTGGCATTTTATGCACAACATTTAGAAGCTTACGTCACACATCACCCACTCTTCTAACCACTTGAAGACAAAGCCCTTTCTGACACTTTTTGATTACATGAAAAAATTATTTTTTTTTGCAAGAAAATTACTTTGAACCCCCAAACATTATATATTATTTTAAAGCAAATGCCCTACAGATTAAAATGGTGGGTGTTTCATTTTTTTTTTTCACACAGTAATTGCGCAGCGATTTTTCAAACGCATTTTTTGTGGAAAAAACACACTTTTTTAAATTTTAATGCACTAAAACACACTATATTGCCCAAATGTTTGATGAAATAAAAAAGATGATCTTAGGCCGAGTACATGGATACCAAACATGACATGCTTTACAATTGCGCACAAACGTGCAGTGGCAACAAAATTAATACATTTTTAAAAGCCTTTAAAAGCCTTTACAGGTTACCACTTTAGATTTACAGAGGAGGTCTACTGCTAAAATTACTGCCCTCGATCTGACCTTCGCGGTGATACCTCACATGCATGGTGCAATTGCTGTTTACATTTGACGCCAGACCGACGCTTGCGTTCGCCTTAGCGCGAGAGCAGGGGGGACAGGGGTGCTTTTTTTTTTTTTTTTTTTTTTTTCTTTATTATTTTTTTGCTTTTTTATCTTATTTTTAAACTGTTCCTTTCATATTTTTTTTTAAATCATTTTTATTGTTATCTCAGGGAATGTAAATATCCCCTATGATAGCAATAGGTAGTGACAGGTACTCTTTTTTGAAAAAATTGGGGTCTATTAGACCCTAGATTTCTCCTCTGCCCTCAAAGCATCTGACCACACCAAGATCGGTGTGATAAAATGCTTTCCCAATTTCCCAATGGCGCTGTTTACATCCGGCGAAATCTAAGTCCTAAAATGCTCGTAGCTTCCGGTTTCTTAGGCCATAGAGATGTTTGGAGCCACTCTGGTCTCTGATCAGCTCTATGGTCAGCTGGCTGAATCACCGGCTGCATTCTCAGGTTCCCTGTTGAGACAGGAGAGCCAGAGAAAAACACGGAAGACGGTGGGGGGGGGGGGGGCATTCCCTCCCACTGCTTGTAAAAGCAGTCTAGAGGCTAATTAGCCACGAGGATTGCTTTTACATGAAAGCCGACCGCTGGCTGAAAAGAATGATACCAAGATGATACCTAAACCTGCAGGCATCATTCTGGTATAACCACTCAAAGTCGTGAATGGCGTACCTGAAGACAAAAAAATGGTTAACAATAAAGCACAGTAAACGGTAAAGTATAAAAAATTGCATACCTGAAAAGCAAACATGATAAAACATAATAACAATAAAACATTGCAGAATAGAATACAGTAAAAAAGAGCAGAACACCAGAGAGAGAATAGAGAGAGAGAGAACAATAAAACGACAACTATTTTTTTTTATTTTTGTTTGTGTTTTTTTTTTTTTTTTTTTACACTTTTTTTTTGTAACTGTAACTTTTATAACTGTAACCGGTTCCAGGTTCGGGTCTCTCAAAATGCGATGGCATCTTGGGAGACCCTGTGAAAGTGTGTCCTAGTCTGTGCAATGCTGTACCCTACGCTAATACTCAACTAGTGAATGGTAGCGTTCAAAACATTCACCAATGCAAAGACCAGGATTATCAGGACAGGAGGGACAATAATAGCGGGTGTCACGTCTATATACGCGCTTGCTGCAGACACATCTTTTTTGGGGGGGTTCATTGGGTAGGGGTACTCGGGAGGACATATAAATGCCTCTCATGCAGCCGACTGCATTTGGTTGGGGATGTGAATGGGGGAAATACGGGCGCTGCAGAAGTGGTGGGTTCCCAATTAGGATTGGCGAATGCAGCAGGAAGGGCATTATGGGCACGACGGGCCTGTGTTTGTCTTTTTGGTGGCAGCGGGACACTACTTGTGCTTGCCACCTCACCAGCTTGAACTGCACTTATGGGACTCGCCACGTCACCAAGTGTTACTGCAGTGCTGGTATGACTACGACTGGGGTGTACTAGGCCGCTGGCGCTTGCCAGTTCACCAAAACGCTACAAAAAAAAGTGACAGTGATCGATCGATACTGCACTTGGGTGGGCTGGGCTGGGCCGGGCGGAGGGGCAAAACGCAGGTGCTAGCAGGTATCTGGGCTGATCCCACTAACACTGCGTTTTTGGGAACCCTAAACTGCTGGGGATGCTAGTATAGATCTGATCGGATCAGATATTGATCCGATCAGATACTATACCACTAAGGGAGGTGTACGGTGTGTGCGTGGGTGTTAGTGGTACTGGCGCTAATCTGACGCTGCTTGGGGCTGGTGCTTGCCAGTTCACCAAAAAAACTGTTAGCGATCGCAGGGATCAGGCCTGACTCTGCGAACGCTGCAGTTATGCGTTTAGTGTTTTGTAAGTGACAGTGATCGATCGATACTGCACTTGGGTGGGCTGGGCGGAGGGGCAAAACGCAGGTGCTAGCAGGTATCTGGGCTGATCCCGCTAACACTGCGTTTTTGGGAACCCTAAACTGCTGGGGACGCTAGTATAGATCTGATCGGATCAGATATTGATGTGTTCAGATACTATACCACTAAGGGAGGTGTACGGTGCGTGTACGGTGCGTGCGTAGGTGTTCGCGGTACTGGCGCTAATCTGACGCTGCCTGGGGCGACGCATATCACCGCCGGGCGATCAGGGGGCTAAACCTTTATTCAGTAATAAACGGCGGGTGCCCTGACACTAAAAAAAATAAACTAACTAACCAGCGTCACCCGTAACAGTTATACGGTGATCAGTGGTGAAAGGGTTAACTAGGGGGCAATCAAGGGGTTAAAACATTTATTAGATAGTATATGAGGGTCCCTGTCGCTATAAAACGCTGACAGCGAACCTAAATATTTACGTTCCTAACTAGCGTCACCAGCGACACTAATACAGCGATCAGAAAAATGATCACTTAGCGACACTGGTGACAGGGGGTGATCAAGGGGTTAAAACTTTATTAGGGGGGGTTAGGGGGGTACCCTAGACCTACAGGGGGCTAATACTAACTGTCCTACCACTGCTAACTGTCACAAACTGACACCATGCAGTAATCAGGAAAAAAACAAAACAAAACAAAAAAACCTGCTTGGTGTCAGTTTGTGACAGGGGGGGGGGGGTGATTGGGGGGGGATCGGGGGGCGATCGGGGGGGGATCGGGGGTGTTTAGTGTGCCTGGCATGTTCTACTGTGTTGTGTGTGTGTTGGTACACTTACATGTCTTCTCTCCTCGGTGCTGGAACGGAAACTGGCCAGCCGAGGAGAGATGACATCACATCCTCTGCCTCTGTGTACTATACAGAGGCAGGGGATGTTTCTCATTGGCTGGGAGCGATCGCGAGGGGGGGGCCACGATCGGATGGTCTCCCCCTCGTCTCTCAACTCTCCCAGCCAAACGCCGACCGCCGATGGCACCGGGGGGGGTCCGATCGGACCCCCCGCCCGCGGGAAGGCAATCACGTACCAGGTACGTGATTTTGCCTGCCCGTGCCGCTCTGCTCACGTATATATGCGTGAGGCGGTCGGCAAGTGGTTAATATTAATAGCCAGGAAAGCATAAGGAGTGCTGATAAAGTGCATAGGGAGAGATTAGTGTAGAAATTGTAGTTTTCAGCTGGTCTGTTAAAGTAGATCTAAATCCTTACTGAAAGGTAGTATCGATACGATTAGATGCTCTGCTAGAGTAATGCTCAGGGCCGGTGCTATCACAAGGCACACTAGGCAGCTGCCTAGGGCACACTGCTGCCTAGGGGCCCCAGACACTGGTTTCCTTCTGCGTCTGCATGCTCTGCAGGCTGCAGCATGTAACTAACTCAGTCCCAGGCAGCTGCTCAGTCCGACTGGTGGTGTAATTAGAGGTGCATCGCAGAACTGAAACCAGCACTAGAGGAAGCCGATGCTTCTTGTATAGCACTGCCTCCTGTAACATGGGTAGGCTAAAGGGGTGGAGTCAGGGGTGGAGCCAATGGGGGCGGCAAAATTAGGTTTCGCCTAGCGTGTCAAAAAATCTTGCATCAGCCCTGGTTATGCTGAACACAGTAATGTCTAAAAGAGCCCTGTGGTTAAAGCCTTGGGCAGCGAATGCGGCAATGAAACAAAATTGGTGTAGAAAACCCTTTCATGGCAAGGCACTTTTTGGAAAAAAGCTTTAAAAGGCCATTTCTCATGTAACAGGAGGAAAATCAGGCCTACACCCACAAAGCATACCAGGATCGATCAAGGGAACTGATTTTAGACAATCTTGACAGAACAAAGACCCCCAAGAGAGTCTGAAGAAGTACACAAGGGACTTTCCTGAATGCTCACAAACAAAAAGCTCTACCCAATACTCACACAAAGTCCTTTTGATGTGAGGTCTACCCAGGTGATCCCAGTACTAGCCAGACTAAAGCATTTCTCAGAGGATCCCTGGGTAGTCTTGACAGCCCATTTTGGATTCTTTTGGACTTTTCAGGCCACCCGCCTCACAATTTCTTTACACCTACAAGAGTTACAGTCTCTCAAAAAGCAAAGGTGCTTCAACATTTCCTCTTCAAACTCAGCAGGTGATGATTCCAGTTCCCAGTTCCGAAAGATATATGGGCTTCTATTCCACCCTCTTTCTGGTGCCCATGAAGAATGGAGGATGGAGGCCAGTAATAGATTTAAAAAGGCTCAATCATCACATACAACTGGAAAGTTTCAAGATGATGTCCTATCAAACCATCATCCAAGTGGGATGTTGTCTGTGAACCTGCAAGATACCCATTTCAATGTCCTCAATCCTAGAAGTATCTAAGGTTTGCAGTCAACCAAGTCTTCTATTTGGGTTGTGTACCTCCCTAAGGGTTTTCACCAAAGTCCTAATCACAGTTCTAGCAGCTCCAAGGGAGAGGGGACTCAGATTATATAATTATTTAGATGATATTTTGCTTCTGGCAGAGTCCGGCCAGCTGGTTGAGCACAGGAAGTTTCTGATGACAATGCTAATACAGTTCAGCTGGTTAATAAACCAGGAGAAGAGCCATCTTACGCCCAACTCCTCAAATGATATACCTGGGAGCTTTGTTGAACACTTCAAAGGGAATGGTATCTCTTCTGCCTCAGAAGGTGTTGACCATCATGCAGAAGATGAGAAAAGTGAGATCACGCTCTCACTTG